>NW_024882225.1:0-220314 GCF_019059575.1 Amphibalanus amphitrite | reverse complement strand
TTGCCTGAAGCTGGCCTACGACCTTCCGGATGCCATTTTCCTCCTCTATAAATGTGTTCATACTCGCGGTTCGAGCTCAGCTTGAAGGCTGAAACTCCTCCTAGATATCTTGGGAAAGCATTCTGCTTCCCAAAACTGTTTCTGGAGTACCAATCGGAACCTGGTCAGCGTCTGGACGCCTATAACCTCACAATACCGTGACCCTGGCCTTTTGCATATGAACATAACGGGACGGAACGGAGGCCTCCTCCTTCGCCCTTATGGTTGTTTTCGGGTTTGGACGGGTGTTTTCATCTCGAACGTGGACTAGTTAGTCCAGACCTGATTGACGTCCTCAGCCCTCTAGTTTTTTAGCCTCAGGCATAACGAAACTCATGTTTGGCCATTTTAAGACGTTTTTGACTGTTTTGAGCCCTCCGGTAAGCATTAACCCTCGCCGGACCTATTGGTTTTCTACATACGCGCCGGCCGAGGGGGGGGGGGGGGTACGACCCCCCCCCCCTCGCCGTTTCGCCCCTGGTGGAGATAGCGCGTCGCGGAAAAAACGAGCGTGTGTGCCGTTACGAGACGCAGAGATTGGTATCCGATTTTAAGGTCCTAGGTCAACCGGTGACCTTTGAGGTCAGGTCAAGTGCCCCAAGGTACGGTTCAGTTTTTGGTGAATAACTTCGCAAAAAACGGCCGCAGAGCGCCGATTTTGGCAGCATCGTGTTCGTCTCGCTCAGGCGCGTCGAATGATATACTTTTTGTCCGGGTCAGGTCAACTTGGGGTGTTGACCTCAGGTCAAGGTCAGGTCAGCACCCCCAGGTCACGAAGTTGGTCGAAAGAGGTCATGTCGCATATCATTCGATTCGGCAGGTCTTCCTGAGTCTATTGGTGGCTTTCTCGACTCGCTAGCTCAATTTGATCAAGAGTTATTGACGAAAAACTAATATGACCTTGATGACGTCATAAATGACGTCACGCAAGGTCAACATTGCAAAAGTGACGCATCTAACCTTGCAAGGAGTGCATCAAATCACGATTCTGTGTGCTTGAGATAGTTGGAGATCGTTCCCGGCGCCAGAATAGCAGTTTTCATTTTTTCCCCATTGACTTACCTATAATGGTGAGGTCACGAAAATGACCTGACCTCATATGACCTTTAGGAAAAATCCGAGATATACAAGTTGTGGGACTCATAATGGATACTAGATCCTGCAAGTTTCATTTCCCTGTGACATCTCCTCTGGCAGTGAGGGCGTTGCGAAGTTGCGACATCTAAACACCGTGCAGAGGTTCACTTATGACGTCATAGGTCATGACCTGACCTGACCCAAAAATGCGGTTGGTGTCAAAAGATCCGGCTTGGATCAAAGGTCAGGTATGCCAAGTTTCAGCTCTCTATCGCCAGCGTGTTCGGAGCTATCGCGAAAAACCCTATGGGGGGGCGCACCCGCCCCCCCCCCCTCGGCCGGCGAGGGTTAAGCAAAGCTTAAGTACCGTTGAGTTATGTACCCCGAAAGAATACTCTTAGACAGCTGGTAATCCATCCTGAAAAGTCTGCTTACCAACTTTCTAGCCCTTTGACCTTTTTGATGGCCACTTTGGCGCCACACAGTTTTGGCCACATGGCTCACTCCTGAGGCTGACTGGAAAGAGAATAACTTGCAGTGATTGACTCCCGACAAATCATCGGCGTCACTTGCTAACTGTGCGTCCAGTTAGCGATGGACATTGGCTACACTGGTAGGCCTCAATCACCCTCAATCGTCGAGAATGGTCACGTGCTGACTAAATACCGAGACGTACCCGTATCGGAGACCTTAATGTTGCGGCGTTACCCGTCTCTGTAGGAAGCGGGCTCTCTAGCAAAAACTATTTTGTCTACAGAAATTAGTTACTGTGGAGCATATTGCTACCAGCCATGGCAACCACGTAAGCTCAGTTACGAACCAATTTCAGCGTGCCTTTAAGCAAGAGAGCCTATAAACGTAAAATTTAGGTGAGAACGAACTTATGGGACACCCTGTAGCTATGAAAAAGCTCACGGATTACACGAAACGTCATTAGTGTGACGTCATCACATTACGTCAGGTCGCTCAATTTGATAGTAGCGTGCTGCTATCACCGGTGAAACAGGGCCCAGGCATCCGATGTGGCACACTCTGACGTCACCAAACGCCACCGGTCCCCCTAACCTCCACCCCCTATATGCGTATTTCTTGTGGGAGTGGGATATTTGGACGCGTAACTTCTGAGGCGGGACATTCCTAGAGGTTCAGACGTCACGGCACGTGCTCGGCTGCGACGCAGATGATTACGACGACAGTTGCGTCGTCTGCGACGGTGCCGACGGCGGAGACGGAGGTGCTGCGAATGCGGGGCACGTCCGTTAAATGGAAACGGCAATGATTAGCGTGACTGCCTCAATGCCTCATGGAGGAAGAGGTCGCATTCATGGCAATTTGTGCTGATGATACGCTGCTACAAATAAATACACATACATGATTATTGAGAATTGAAACTCATATAACGATGCAAAGTATTTACTTGTGTGGCTTGTATCACTGGTATAGTTCTTCTGAATGCTTGAGACGAGGTGTTAGTATCACTGATGTTAGTTGTCGGACTTTCGTCCCCGTCTTGAGTTGAGATGTTAGTTTCACAACGTTTCGGCCAGTTACTTCTCCGGCCGTCGTCAGGTGTTCTTTGGCCCTTAGAAGGACCTGGATGTTGGTGGCGTTGCGCCGTACGTGTCATACCGTTCGAAAGTTCCTGTAGTCAGCGGGAATCGAACTCGGGTTTCCCCGGTGATAGTCCACGGTTCTAACCACTCCACTATCGAGGCAGACATCGTTATGGAGCTGGAAACTTGGTGTCATTTATCCCCCAGATGTTTTTGTGATTTCCTTAGTAGTGGGAGCCATATTGGGCTGATGTCAATGCTTGGCTTGCTGATGGGGTTGCTAGCCAGCGCCATGTGTGCGGCTTCCTTGATTTTTTCTGATTTTCCAGTGTGGCTCCTTGTCGATGATGGTGGTATCATCCCAAGCAGGTCTGTGATCTCCTTCAGACCATGCATGCTCCGCCACACCGGATTTCAGTGTTTCGCCTCGGATGGTGGCCTTCCTGTGTTCTTCGAGCCTGACCGCCAGTGGGCGGCCAGTCTCGCCCTTGTATGACCTGCCGCAGCTGCACGGGATGTCGTATATGCAGTTCTTTGTTTTCTCCTTGGTGGTTGGCGGTCTGACCTTTGTGAGTGACCTGCGGAGGGTGGTGGTACTTCTGAACACCGTCCTGATGTTGTATGCTCCGCAGATTCGCCTTAGCTTCTCTGACAGTCCTCTGTTGTATGGAGGGATACTGTCGCGATGGGCTTATCCCTTGGTTGTTGTTGGGATGCTTCCTTGGGTTTGTGTTTCATGAAGCTCGTTGGGTATCCGTTGGGTAACACCTGACGACGGCCGGAGAAGTAACTGGCCGAAACGTTGTGAAACTAACATCTCAACTCAAGACGGGGACGAAAGTCCGACAACTAACATCAGTTGTATCACTGGGTTTTATATCGCTCATAGTGCCGCGTTCTAAATAAATCTCTCGCACGTCATAACCAGCCTCGTCTCCGTTATTTTGGTATGCCTCAAAGGACCATGCGGCCATCACGACAGTCCTAAAACTCCCAAAAATAGTCAGCCTCGTTGCTGGCGATGACGGGGGCAGAGAAGATGTTGGCGGAGGCGGGGGGGGGGGGGGGGGGAGAGCGAACTCGAACACGGCCCGGGCGGGCTGCCGCCGGCTGTGGAGGTCGTCACAGCGGTCACCGATGGCGGTTCGAGGGCCGTTTGGACCGGCTGATGCGCCCGACTGGGCCGGCTGATGTGCCCGACTGGGCCGTCAGTCAGCCGCTGACTGCAGCTGCTAATGTTTATTGGCACCCGTACGACACAAGGCGCTAGGCCTGATTGACGCCACGGAGGCTTATTGCAGAGAGCTCAGATATGCATAGAAGAAAATCCGTATAGGGATGGTTCTGCTTTGGAGACTCGTCTGTTTTTTTTTTTTAAATAATTTACGATTGTGTTTGGTAACATTATCGCTAGGCATTTGATGCTTGTTTTTGATCATACCACTTTTTGTTTTTGTTTTGTTATGGCGCTCAGTTCATCTCTAATTGTGTGGTAGGTTTTCCTATCCTTAGGCCACATTCCTGCCAAGTAACTGTTCATGTTCTTTGGTGGCTAGTTTCGCACATTCTATTCACCAAGTGATCTGAAGGCTTCATGTGATAACTCTCTTTGGCATGCATGTCAAGGTGCCCACCGATTTTTCACTGTGCCGGTCGCGATAAGCCATCGGTTGACCGCCACGGCCGCGACCAGCCACCACTGGACCTTTGTGACCGTGGCTGGCCGCTTTTCGACCTCCGTGACCCACCGGTTGGCGGCGCGTGACCGGGGTTATCGGGCGGAGTCCGTATTATCCGAGCCTCGGCCGCCGCCCCCGGGGGGCCGCCCATCGCTCTGACCCTACCAGATGGCGCGCACATAATTCTCCCGATTACGAACAAAGCGCTGGGCGGCAACGACACCGCGCCGACGCCTTTCACAGCTCCGCCGCCGTCAATGGCTGCCGCTGCCGCCGGCGCGGCGGGCCGGGCGTCATCAGCGTTTATCGGGTTTCCGCCCGGCCGGCTCGGCAGCTCGTCTCTCGCGCGGCAACTCGGCACGCCGCTATCGGCGGCGATTTTTGCGGTCTGCGGCCGGCGGTTGCGGCGATTTATCAGCGCGCGCGTGTGATGGGCGGCGGCCGGCGGCGGTGTCACATTGAATGGCGCGCGCCGTCGGTGGCGTCGGAGCCGATGATGGCCGCGAGGATGGCCGGACGCGGGTAATGGCCGTCGGGGCCGCATTGTTAGTCGGCAGACGGCCGCTGAAGCTGCAATCAGTTAACGGTTGGCGGCGCGATTTGTGGGCGATGTGACGACTTTTCTCCCAGCAGTTTGGCGGATGGCGCAGAGATATGGGCTTATTTGGTGACTAAGCTTCGGTGGTTTTTGCGAGATTATTTATAACAGATGGAGCTATCTAGCGAATAGTAAATAGTTAGGCGAATTCACAAACGGTTTTCTACGTGATAAAGAATATTAAAGACTAAAGTGTCTTTATTGTCGCATCATTTTATATAACTATTCAACCCGCAACCTTCTGGGGGAGGGACGATAGATTAACCAGGTCGACCAACGCCCTTTTTAGCTTTCCGAAAACATCCAGAAACGGCCTTAATCATGCATCTTTTCCGCATATATTCTACCAATTATAGCTCTGGTTCACCTGAGATCCGGTAAATCTTCGAGACTTCCATTATGAGTGAATACAGCAAAAGGAAGCGGCGCCTCTTTCGAGCAAAACACCGAAGTGGAAAAATGTACCCGTGAACCCACAATATGAGTTTTAACTCATGTGACGTCATAATAGGGTGTTCAGACTCTGTATAGTGTGACGTAATCTTTCCATAACCTTGCACATACCTATGTGCTCTGAAATATAAAGAAGACATGCTTTGCTACGGTGATGTTACCGGCTTAGACACGAGGGCGGCCAGAAGTTACTGTTCTATTCTCCCCCTCCTTATTCTCCCTGTATCTTGGTCCTAATCCTCGGACTTGGGCACTGCGCCTCTGTGTCAGCGGGTGCGGCTGGCACGGAAGATTATTTTGCAATGCTCTGCAGTTAATGAGGTGGTTCGGAATTTACCGGAGGCGTTTGTCAGGATATTCAAATAGAGCAGAAGTGATACTGCTTTTGCTGCTGCATCCGGACTGAAAATAAAACCGTTTGAAAGTCGGGGTCTGAACATCGGCCACTGGACCTGGGAGAGTTCCCATTTCCACTGCGTATGTACTCGAGCACTTTATGCTGAGTGTGGTGGGTTTCCTTTTTAGCTTTACTGAACCAGCTTTCGATGCATTCAATTACAATTTCGGAGAAAACTTTATCAACCGGTAATGTCCGGAATTAGCGGTAAAACACTTACGTGCGCTTCTAAATTCCAATGGATGACACAATTATCGACAGGCGGGCAGTATTGTTTCTAAATATTGCAATCAGGCCAGGTTCTCGGCGCCGACCTTCTGATGTATTGGAAGGGTTTAGAGATGGGTCGATCTAAAGGAACTTTATTGACTGTTCTGGCTGTTTTTTTGTAGTTTTCTAATTTTCTTTCCTCAAAGGTTAGAAGAAGGAGCACCGCGGTGCATTTATTTTTTCTGCTTTATATGCATTGAGTGATTGTGGAAGATAATTATTTTTCCTTCAATCAAAGCACCATCGAATGCACTCGTCTCTCCAGCGAGCAGTGAACTGCAGCCATTAAGATGTCTGTCTTAATGACTGTAAATATTAATTACGATGGAATTATTCGACAATGAGATAAGTGTTTTTGCGATGTATTTGAAATTTAGAAGAGAGTGTCTCTACCCAAGTAAGCAGCTACTATAGTACTTACAACAGCTTGCTCAAATATTGATATTGATTGCAATAGCGCGGAAGTAACTGCATTTTTATTTATAGTCGGATTTATTCTGTATCAGCGTATCACTTTTCCACGTCTATTGTCCAATCAGGGAAATCCCAAACAGTAGACTCAGGGCTGAGACCACAGTGCCGTCTCGATGTCGACATACTAGGGGTTTTCCCGGCCCTCTGTAAGCGCACTAATCGTCATCCGATGACGGAGCGCCCCGCTGCCGTCACGGCTCCGTCGTGGCGTCATCATACAGTCATCGGGGCGTCATCACGGCGTCATCGGAGCGTCATCAGAGCGTCATTGGCCGTCATCACGGCCGGGTCGGCTGGTCGGGGAACTGACGCCTCCGACACGATCTGACTGGTCGTTTGTCTCGTGTGCCGTGATCACAGAACGATGACTGCGTACCGGTCGGACCGGCGTGAATTATTCATCGACTGCGGTGGTGCTGGCGGTGGGCTGAGGTCGGGGCTGAGGGCTTGGTGGTCTGGTGGGATGTGTAATGAAGGTGATGCCGCCGTTGGAGATCCCATTGGAAAAAGCAGTAAAATGATTTGACAAAATTAGTTGTGTGTGATGACTGTTTTGTAGGTATTCTGCAAATGCTCCTAACCACTGCGTTGTGAGTGTACTCGTATGTAGCTAACGTGAAGCTTCCTGGCAAACTCTACGTCAACTTATTTGTTCTGTTGCTGTGCTGCACTGGCACATCACTTGTTAAATGTCTTAAAGCATGTTACATATGGTGACAGTGAGAGCAGTGAATACCATAACAGATACAGTACACGTTCGGGCCGTTAGCTGCGGTTTGCGGCACGCCAACCGCGTATATCGCCATGCTTAGTGTTAGCAGCTCCCAGCGCAGGTGCCCCCGAAGGGCCTGCCTCCTGAGCTCCCACCCAGTTTCGTTCCTGTCTCTTCTGTCGCCTCTGGACCAGCTGCTCCTATAACCCGCTCCCGTGGACCCTAACCACCTCGTCAGGCTGGCCGAATCCAGTGTGACTCAATTTCCTGCACAATGCGACCGACGGGCGGCTGGGACGGACTGCTCGCCCTCTTGTCATCTCTCTCTCTCTCTCTCTCTCTCTCTCTCTCTCTCTCTCTCTCTCTCTCTCTCTCTCTCTCTCTCTCTCTCTCTCTCTCTCGGTCTTGCTCTCTTTTCTCTTTCTGCCTTTTTATCTTTACCTACAAATATTATCCTATCCCTTTCGGATCCCTTTCGTTATCCTTTTTTTCTTCCCTCTGTCTCCCTCCCCTTTCCACTAACCATCTATCTGTTTTCTTCTCCACTGACCCGGCTTTTCTGCAGCCGTTTGACCTCAGCAGCAGCGTCACTGCGTCATCATCATCACCATCCTCTCCATCCTCTCCGTCTCTGCCGCTGGCTGCCGTCGACGACTGCCCGTCTCTCTGCCGGTAGCCGAAGCACCCTCCGTGTCGCGGCCAGCGCCCTCGACTGTCGGCGCCAGGAGCCGCTGACGGATGACGGTGCCATCGCGGCGCTACTAACGGTCCCGTCCGATTTTCAGCGCCGTCGCAGGCGGCCGTATGACCGGCCCCGATCCGTTCATCATCGGAGAAATGGCCTGCAGACGACGGTCTCGGCGGCCGACTCGAAAAAGGCGGAGTCGCCGACTGGCGGCCGCTCAAAAACGCCGCTGGTGATATTGAAAATCGCTTAGTTCTGCGACGGGTTAGCTGCTCGCAGCGGGACGGAGCAGCCCGCCCGTCGGACCGGATGGGGCTCGTTTGCAGCGGCCGCCGCGCCGCGCTGCGGAGAAGCGCTGCAGTAAAGCGATCGGCAGCTCAGTCAGCGACGGGCTGCGGCGGGGTACTTCCGCTCGGGCGATGAGGAGTTAAATGAAGATGGGAGCTTTGTGCCGTGGCTGTGCCGATATTTTGGTTGCCTTTCATCATTCGCACTGTTGATGCCTATAACTTTTTTGTATGCTTGCCCTAGATGCAAACAATTATGGTGATGCGACTTTTTTGCATTTATGTATGTATTTTCATTTCGTCTGCTATTTGGCGAGACCCTCCGTCTCCTCATGTTTGCGTGTTATCACAGTACACATCCGGCGGGCCCCTGTGACCCCCCGTCTCCGTTCCAGCGTGGCGGATCAGTATCCTCACACTGGGCCGCGTCTGTATATATTCCTCATTTCTCTCCCTCCTCACCATGTATCGAGGGGAGCTGCAGCCACGTCAGCGTATTTGGTGCCGGCCCGGCCCGGAGCCGAGCTCGGCAGGCCGGATGACGTCCCGCAGTAATCGGAGCGGGCGCCGGCGGCGGCAGCGCGCCGTCAGCAGTTGGCTGCCGAGCCGGGCCGGGCCGCCGCGCGCCGCTGATCATCGTCGCCCGATTATTGTAATGCGACGGGATGAGCCATCCGGCCTGGCAGCAGTGGTGGCAGGAAAGGCGGCGGCGTCAGCACGGGGTCGGGCTGACACCGCCCCCTCCACCCACCCCTGCCGTTCCCGCCCCGAGCTGTGGGGGCAGACTACCCCCTGTTTGCCCTGTCTATGAGTGATCGGCAACGCGCAGCAAATATAGCACGCCGGCGCGTCATTAGTGCCGCAGCGTGCCGTCCGCGCGGCGATCACGACGCACGCGCGTCGGCCGTCATACCTGGCGTGACGGGCCGTCATACCGCACGGGACGAACCGTCATGCCGAACGGCACGGGCCGGCCATGACGGATGACGCGCGCGAGCCGGGGACGGGGGCGGCGGCGGCGGCGGTGGCGCAGAGACGAGATCTGGCGCGGCGTTCAGAAATAGCGCACAACTATTTTCACGGTCTGATACAGACCGACGTGCGGCGCGATAATGGACAAGGAGCCGATATTTTCTCTCCCTGCCCTGCCATGAGTTTATTTTCGTTCTATTCGTATGCATCGCTCTTTGGAATTCTTGCTCGGTCGTTGCTTGCGAACGCTTCTTTATATAGGTATATTAGAAGAGCTATTCATCTAGTTGTTTACCGAGCTCGCAATAAGGATGTATAAGAAATATATTACCATGTAAATGTGATTCGTGCCCCGATCATCTCGCCTGGCCAGCAGTAATGGTGTCCGCCCCTCTCGGCTGGCAGGCGGTGTGCGCTGGTCCGTACCGCTATCATTCACACCATGGGAGGCACGCATTGGTGCAGGGCGGCGTGTATCAGTCGGCGATCCGGTGATATATATCCGAGCACGCTCCCCCCGTCTCCGGTACCGTCACTCTGCTGCACCGCCGGACAGTGGCGATCGCCGGGCCGGCCGGGTCGGGGCGGCTCCATCCATCTCGCCAGAGGAGCCCGTGTCGGAACCTCTGCCGGCCGGCAGCGCACGGAAACAGGCCATCACGCGCCGCCGCCTCGCCGGCGCTGATAGCGTCCGATGGCGCCGGTGACGTCATCAATGACGCCCCTGGTGACGCCTCTCCTGAGGGGTGGTGTCCGGTGCCGTCGGTGCCCTCTTGTAATCCATTACGGAGCAAGCGACACTAATCGTTTATCCGAAAACAGTTTGGCTGGTGAACGGCTCAATATTACAGCTACGCCTTATAGGTGTAAATCAGATAACATGATATTAACGGTATACTCGGGGTGGAATATGGTTGCCAGATGACCGGCATTATTTGCTGTCTACTGGCTACAAACAAATTTGCGTAATACATGCAAGCCCAATGTTTCTGAAAAGTAACCTTGTCTTCAGTGCAATGACACAATCATATTTCCTTGCCCATTTAGGAAGGCGCGTAAAAAAGGACATTTCTAAACGGATTTTGCATTTTGCAACACTGCAATTTCGTTTGCAATGCGCATTAGGTACTTTACAGAGAGGTGGCACTATCCAGAGTTGAATGACTGAGTTCCCAATGCTTTCGCAACAACACGTAAACCTCACACTAAATATCTTCCATAACACTTTACTTAAGTAAAACGTCTGCAAAGGACATGTCCAATGGGCACTGCTCGAAAATGAATATGTGCATTGCGCATTGTGCATGTGCGTTGTGCATTGTGCATTTGCCTCCATCCACGTGTAAGACTTGAACCTGTGCTTGGGCGTAATGGTTCAGGGAAAATGACGCTTATTTGTTTATTGATTTATTTAGCGCTTCAATACATCTGCACCGGAATTGATGAATTCGGTAATTAGTAGTTGTTATCATCTGCACCCCATTCATGCAAGGTAACTTCTATCTTCCATTTGTTCGGAGTTACGCGGCAATTTGTTGTGAAGTCAAGTAACTGTATATCATAAATTCACCCTCGAGGTGTCAAAATGACCGATGGTCAATTAGTATACGTCAGTTGACCATTTGATTCAGTGTCTGATCATGATCGATGTGATTCGATAGCTCCCGTTGCAACTCTGAACAGAGCGAGCATCCGCTTAGCCCGCCAAAGAAAACATAGGCGGGCTTCTGCAGAGTTGAATAATGGGAACACAAGTGGACCACACACAAGTGAGAACAAGTGTCGATGAGAAATGGAGCCTATCGGCGTCTGCGGCAAACATTATCATGATCAAACTATGTCTGAAGTGCAAGCTATCGTTGTGCATTTATAGCTGTCGCTGCACGACAATGTCATATGTTATTTCTATATATGAATATAAATATAGACGGCGACTACAGCCACTATAACCCGCGAGTTGCTGGGGGGGGGGCGTTAAACGCCCCCACTTTTTTCGCCGGGCCATAGCATAAAAACGGCGCGCCGCAGGCGCGCCAAATTTTAGGTACCTGTAGGGAATTGATTGAAGTTTATTGTGACAAAGTTTCAAAAAAATCGGTCGGAAAATTTTTGAGATATCGAGGTTTTAGTGACGTCATGATTTCTGAGTTTTCGACCATAAACGGCGTATGTTCAAAAAATCATATAAAATCACAGAATAGACATACAGACATGCCGTAAACGCCATTAGACTGCCAATACCAAGGTCAATCAAATGGCTATCTTCGATTATTGATTATCGTTCCGCATTTCCCATAATCTTGAACTCAATCTTGGCAATTTTTCGTGACTACTTCGCGACCATGATACATGAATTTCTTAAATTGAACTTTTTGAGCCAAACACGTACACATATGATAAAATGAATGTCACCATCGTGTTCTACGCCCCAAATTACCTATAAAACATGTGTCACAGGCTGCGAATATCAGTTTTGATTTTCGGGGATATGTGCCTACCCGGTTGACCTGACCTTGACCCTGACCTATGCTTGACTGACCCCTACATGGAGCTGACGCTCTTGTAGGCCTTATAAGATGGATTGTGCACCGTTTTGACAGAGTTTATGGCGACAGGCGCCCATTGCGAAGTCCTGAAGTCCATGCTACTGAAAGCCCGATTTCAGGTGTTTGACCTGACCTTGACCCGACCTGTGACCTCAAAATTCAACTTTAAAGTACTCATCTGAAGCGTCTCGTCGCGCTCTTTCGTTTGCCGCCTCGTGCGTTTCGCTGCGCCTATTGGTTCTCGAGTTATCGGCTGGGGGCGTTTAACGCCCCCCCCCCCCCAGCAAACGGTGGGTGGCGAAATACCCCAGCAACTGCCGGGATAACGGCTCGAGACAGCCACTAACGCTGCCTTTCCAGCGACGTTGGAGCTCTTTGGAATATGCTTTAGAGCACGAACCTTGCCTAAGTTTTGAACTAACTGATCATGCGTGGTGGCTACTGGTTGTTACTAAACCCGACATCGAAAAAAATGGGCAGAATGACGCTGTTTTGTTAAAAATAAGATGCCTCACTGATTGGGGACTCCGGAACATAGGTTCACTTCGGTAGTAAATGTTTGAAACGAATATGACGATATGTTTTTCATCGTGATACCGATGCTAACTTTTACTCAAATATAAAGCATTGTGCCCGCTTCAGAATAAGAATCTTATGGTGCATACCTACTGCATATTGTTGCAATCATCATCAGTCACTCTGTGTTATTTATTACTGAAAATGAACGGATTCTCACACTCAATGTTCCAAAATGGCAACCGTTCTCAATGTTAGCTCCCCGTTCTGTCTTGACCCACTGTTTCGCTGTTTAATATTCTGACCCACTGTCTCCCCGTCATACCTATTCCAAGACCCGCTGCCTCTCCCTTTTGCTCTAACCCACGGTCTCCCCGTTCTTTCCTACCGTTCTATATATGATGAGCATCAGGCTACATTTAAAAATATTTCTTATATATGTTACGGGTCATATGCTAACTTGGGCAGTATGCAAACTACCCGGGCAGTATGCAAACTACCCAACAGCCCGGGCAGGCGGGCAGTATGCATACCGCCCGGGTAGTATGCATACTACCCGACCCCTTGGGCAGTATGCATACCGCCCGGGCAGTTTGCATACTGCCCGGGTAGTATGCATACTACCCACCTTTTCTCTCACGGGCAAGATGTTTACTCGGGCAATATGCTGACCGTGGCCCGTGAGACTAGTTAATGCAATAGCTCACATATGCATGTCAATGACAGGCAGTGGCGTAGCCAGAGATCAGCAAAAGGGGGGGGGGCCATGGTGCTCGAGGGGGCGACTTTTTCCCTTGAGAGGGGCGCCATTGTCAGCTAGTGACAGGGGTGTCAGGGTAATATGTAACGTCATGTTCATGCATGATTTACTAGGTGTTGCAAAATACATAAGAACTAGCTTTCGCTGATTTTCATAAAGTCCAATTAATGCAATTTGCAGCCTGGTGTTTTTTTTTTATCAAAAAACCTTGATCTAGATGAATTTTTAGCATGATATAGGAAACGAGCTCAGGCTACGGACATTTTATTCTCAAAATACGCATCCATGCGAATTCGAAACGGTAAAATAACTATACGTTGATCGATAGGCAGAATCTTTATTCTTTGCAAAAAAAAAAAGAGAAAAATATACGGGCTCACTCACTGATCCGAAGTGACCTGTGGGCTGCAGCCTGTGGTCGACCGGGGTTGCCGTGTTTAGAATATCAGAGCGCACGTATGTAGGATACACGCTGCGATTTATTGCCTAAATTGGAATCAAGGAAAGACTTGAACATTTAAGACCATGAGATCCACCATGAGATCCCAACTCATTGTCATACCAGCAGCGACTGCAGTCAGAGGCGACCGAACGCTGACATACGTTCTGGATTTTTTCTCCACACATCCCCTTTACAATTCGATGTCTAGTGCGTGCAGCCCCTACTTGTGGACATGCATGACTGCCTCCAGTGACTGACTGCTTCGCCTCCAGAGGGAAACAACTCCAAAAATAACAGTTTTTATTAAAATCGTTTTCTGCAATAGCTTTTGACTCAAGACAGTGACGACATTTACTTTGCCAGCATCGTATTCCTCTCGTCGAAACGCGTCGAATGAACTATACGTTGACCTTGAAACGTCATTTTGAAAATTTGACCTCAGGTCAAGGTCATGACCTTGATGGACAGGGTCATGCTGCATATCACTCGATCCGTATCGTCGAGCTGAACACATCTGACGTGTTTTCACCGCTTTAGCACGTCTCTATCAAAAGGTATAGCCAAAGAAATGCTGGTGACCGTTCATGACCTGAGATGCCCTCAGGGGCACACAGAAGGGTCACAGGTGCATTTTGTCGATTCAGTGTGTTATGTTTACCTATGTACCGATGTTTGAGAGGGTTTTGAACCACATTCGTCCAAAAGAGGCGCATTTCAATTTTCTCCAATTGACTTAGGTATACCTAATGGAGAAGTCGCAAAATTGACCTGACCTTAGGTCATGGATATCAACCCGCGCACCGACGGGGGTCTGCGCCAACTTCGCACCGACGGGGGGGTGGATGACCGCCCCCCCCCCTGAGATCTCGAGAACGAAGCAAGATAGCGACAAGCGGTAAACGGCATCGGATACACACGGCCAAGATCTACAATTTTTACTAAGGTCATTTTCAGGTCAGGTCAAAAATGACGTCACAGGGGTCGAAAAAGTCAAAATGACGGCGCTAGATATGGAGAGAGTTTTTCTCGAATAACTTTCGAATTAGTCAAGATAGGAACAAACTAAGGGCATCATCGTGATCCTCTCGTCAATCCGCATCGAATGATACCTATATATGTTGACCTCGAAAGGTCAAGGTCAAAGGTTGACCTCAGGTCACGTGACCTCGAGGTCATCATGTATATCATTCGATGCGTCTTGACGAGCTGAACACAATGAGACCATCCACGCGTCTGTATCTTGTTCCTGTACGGAGTTATTGGCCAACAACCTTTGGTGACCTTTGATGACGTCACATGACCTCACAGCTGCCCAACAGCAAAACAGACCTCAAGGTAGTGAAGGTTGATCGTATATGAAGTCATGTATGGTATATGGGGCCATTCCTACCCGTTTTAGTGGTAAAAACAGGGAGTTGATTTTTCCCCCATTGACTTATAATGGGGAGGTCGCGAAATTGACCTGACCTTAGGTCACCGATATCAAAATTCCGAGATAAACAAATTTTAGCTACTAATGACCTAATAATATCCTGCGACTTTCAAAGTCCTCCGACATTTACTGTAGCTCTGGCACGGTGACAAAGTTGCAAAAAAGTGACTTGAGGTTGGGTCATTCAAAGTGACCTGGTGACCTGACCTTGAAAGGTAGAAGGTTCAAACTTGCACACCATGTGTAAAATTGATGAGGTTATAGTCATACCAAATTTCGCGGCGCTACGCGCCGCGGTTTTCCCGCTATTTGCGAAAAACCTCAGGGGGGCGGATATCCGCCCCCCCCGTCGGTGCGAGGGTCAAAAGTCCGAGATAAACATTTTATACATATTGTTAGCCTTATCAATCTCTGATAGTTTTAAAAGTGATCGTTCCGTCGGTGTGGCGTACGCTGGGGCGGCACCGCACTGCTAGGCGGGGGCGGCATCACAATAATGGGGGGCAATGCGCTGGGGGCAGCACTTGCATTGAGGGGTGGCATTGTACGGTGAATGGGCGGCGTCGCATTGAGGGGCGGTATCGCAACGAGGGGTGGCACTAACGAGGCTGCCTTATAAGAAACGCTTGGCACATCCTAGCCCAGCTCGGCGCCGCCTGGCTGCTGCATCTTGAAAAGGGTCCTTGGTGTCGATGAGACAGCCCCATTGTTAAATAGTTACCTACCTAGTGTCAGTGGTTTCGGGGGGGGGGGGGGCGCTATCGATCTTGAATGGGGCGGGGCGACTGAAGTCTCCATCCAGATGGGCGTCAGTGACTACGTACTGGAGGGCGCCAACGAACTCGGATAGGGCGAATGTGATCTTCAGAAGGGCACCGGGTGATCTAGAGGGGTGTAATGCTTAGATGGGGTCACTGCTGCCTTCAGTAGGGCGTCGGACGCTCTGAAGGGGCGCCATTGATCTCGGATGATTCGACTGTTATTTTCAGAGGGGCACCAGTGGTTTCAGAGGGGCGCCATTGATTTAGGATGGGGCGACTGAAGTCCCGGTTCAGGTGGGCGCCAGTGGCTCTTGAGGGGCGCCAGCGACCTTGGATTGATGGGGCGACTGTGATCTTTAGAGGGGCGTTGAGGGGCGCCATTGGGCATGGATGGGGCCGCTGTTGCCTTCAGCAGGACGCCGGACAGTCTAGAGGGGCGCCTTGAAATTGGGTGGGGGGACTGTAGTCTCAAGGGGCGTTGTCTCGGATGGGGCGAATAAACTCTAGCAGGGCGCCATTAGTTTCAAAGGGTTGCCATCGATCTTAAGATGGGGCAGCTGTGATCTCCGTTTAGATGGGCGCCGGTGACTTTTGAGGGGCGCCAGCGACCTCGGATGAGGACGACTGTGATCTTCAGAAGCGCACCGGGCGCTCTGGAGGGGCGTCATTGGGCTTGAATGGGGCGACTTTAGTCTCAAGCGGGACGACTACAGTCTCAAGGGGGGCGCTAGTGACTCTCTTGAGGGCGCTATTGATCTCGGATAGAGCGACTGTGATCTTGAGAAGAATGCGGGTGCCTTAGAGGGGCGCCAGTGGTTTCAGGGGGCGCCATCGACCTTGGATGGGGCCGAATGGGGCAGCTTTGAACTTCAGAGGGGTGCAATTAGCCTTAAATGGGGCGACTGTTCCGTTCTGGTGGGTGCCAGCGGCTTTCAGGGGCGCCATCGACCCTGGGAGTTCGGAATACCTATTCTGGTTTCCGGAGGGGCGCCCTTAAACATTGGGGGGCTCAGGTCCTATTTGGGGGTGCCCTGGAGAACATTGGGGTGTCCAGGCACCCCTAAAGAGATATTGAGTTCGATCCCTGCCTGCACATCGCTTTTTAATTCATGCTCCCTCTGTAAAACGGCATCAGCCTAGTCGGCGCTAAGTGGGGCGCCATCTGGGCGGCTGGGCGGAAAGGGGGGGGGCCATGGCCCCCATGGCCCCCCCCCTGTCTACGCCACTGATGACAGGCGCTTTAACCCGCGCCGGGGCGGTGCTCGGCGCCAGTCGTGCCGGGCTGGAGGGGGGGGGGGGTTGAACACCCCTGCTCGACTCCCGTGCCACTTAGCGGAACAGAAGTAAGCGGCATGTAAGATGCGGTAACCGGCATTCGAAATAGCGTCAAAGATCGTGACGAAAGTACCCTAGTCATTTTTAAGGTCAGGTCAAAGAATAGGGCAACAGAGGTTATTAAAGATCAAATTTCGTCTTTTTCATCTTTTATAAATTCGCCCATAACTCGGAAGATAGTAGAGCTACAGCGCCGCAGAAAGACGCATTCGATAGCTCTTTTAGCGCTTTCTGGAATAAGTACTCGAAGTTGATCTAAGTTCAAAATTTGACCTGAGTTCAAGGTCATGACCTGACATGAAAAGGTCATGTTGTTTATCAGCCGCTCCTTATCGTCGATCTGAACACATCTAAGGTTGTTTCCATGACCATCGCTCCAACACGTCGTCTCCATAAAAAATAATGGTCAAAGAACTGCTGGAGACCTTTTATGACCTGATATGACCTCATGGTCATTAAAAGGGGTCACAATTGCAATTTTTTCGATTCAGTGCGTCATGTTTACCTGTAACCCGATGGTTGAGAGTGTTTAGAATGACGTTCATCAAAAGGGGCGTCCTTCAACTTTCCTCTGTCAACTTCTTAGGGAGACTGTGCAAAATTGACTTGACCTAAAGTCATCGGTATGTTATCAAAATTCAAATACATGCATTTTGAACCTAATGTTACTCTTATTAATCGCTTAAAGTTTCAAAGCGATCGTTCGGTCGGTGTAGCTATGGCGAGCATTCTAACTTTTTTCTGGGGTAAGGTCACTTGACCTGACCTGGTAACCCGACCATAACAACTTGTAACGTCTTACGTCTTACATGTAAATGGTTTCATGTAACATTAGCTATTGAAACTATTTATAATAACGCGCTCTACAGGTCCAAGTGCCAAACCAAAGCCAGCGAGTGATGGCACTATAGATCTGTCGTCATTTCAAATGAAAATGACTTTTTGGCCGCTGGCAGTGAAATTCAATGAAATTCTAGGGAAATATTTTAAGTCTTTATGTTCAAAACATTATTTCATCCTTCGATCGATAAATCACGTTTGACGGCAAAAAAAGACTTCGCGATTGAACTACGTTACTTTTTTTAAATTTAGTCCGAACCATTTGAATAGAAGGATTCACCAGAACAGAGCCCCCGCTAAGCGAAGCTTGTTGCGGTGACCCTGCCCTCTACCCTCCGATCGCGCAATTCCGATTCTATGGCAGAAGTTGGAGTCCAAAGTTTAACGTGCGCACAGAGCCGCGCACGGACGGTCCTCTCACTGACTTCGCTTGGCTTCGGCCTGCCACAAACCGCAATCATACCTGCAAGGAGGCTCATTAGACGTCAATCGCCCGTCGCGCTTCGAACCCGGACTGTTATAACCGGGAACGCGTGCTCTCACCACGCGGAGTCCAACGCTCTACCGACTGAGCTACGGGACCGGCCAATACTTACAGAGCCATTAATACTTTTTAAAATGGACATGGAACACACAACTTCAAGATAACAAGCGGGCAGTATGCAAACTGCCCAAGCTTTTGGGCGGTATGCATACTGCCCAAGGGGTCGGGTAGTATGCATACTACCCGGGCGGTATGCATACTACCCGGCCTGTTGGGTAGTTTGCATACTGCCCGGGTAGTTTGCATACTGCCCAAGTTAGCATATGACTCGTAACATATACATACTAATAAATATGCTCAGCAATAGCATCTCCATTCTAAAAAAAATTCTTTCCTACTCCTTGTGTTTCCGTCAATCTCGGTCCTTATTGTCCCCACTCTTTCCGCGGTCCGATTGCTCCCTGTTCTATCCTGAATCCCAGCCCGCCACCTCCCCTTTCAGTCCTCGGTCCGATTGCTCTCCTGCTCTGAGTAGCCGTTGCGGCTGGCGGGCGGCCACAGAAGCAGATCAGCTCCGCCCCCGGCAGAACGGATGGCCGCGGGACACGGCCACCAGCCGGCCCCTATCGCGTCGCGCTCCAAATTAAACGCCCCCCCCCCCCCCTCCGGCCGGCCTGCCAGCAATCACGACCGCCGCGCACCGCCACAGATGCAAATAGCGCGTCACTCAGAGCTCCCCGCGCAGCTCAGGAACGGCGATCCCCGACCGGCCAGCCCTCGACGGCCTCTGGTTCGACTCTGCACGTGACGAGTTGGCACCGGCGCCCGGTGTCCCGTGATAATTTATGGTCAGACGGTGTTATCTGTTTTCACTTGGGTTCAGAAATGTGGTCGGCCGTGGGCTGCCGGCCGATCGGTCCACACCGATCGACTTCAGCTGGGCGCCGATGGGTGGGTGATGAGAGACGCGAGGGTGTTGTGGGACCTATTAACGGCTGCAGCAACAGTGATGGTTAAAATTAGAGCGGTTGATATGCGGCATACGTGGCTGATGGCTGCACTTTGAGTTGATGTTTTACGTATTTCGTGCGCAAAGTATCTGGTTGTAATGATGTCCTCATGGTAGTTTGATATGAACACCGGAATATTGGCTTGCAGCTGTGTAAAAAAAGAAAGAAAAACGATGCGTACGTGAAAAACAGTCATCGCACTTGCATTCTGGGATTATGCAACTAACAGTAGGATCTGCGCATTTATGTTGACGTCTGTGCTGTGTTTCATCTGCCGACAATAACTCGCATTTGACCACAAACTTACTGCTTTCTGGTCGGCTTGGTTCCATTGAGATTTCGATTTAAAGTAAAAACTCCAATTTTAAGCGCTTATTTTAACCCGCGCCCCACTGGGGTCTGCGTATAACACGCCCTACTGGGGGGGGGGGGGGGCTCTTCATAGCCCCCCCTCCTAACTCCGAAACTACTGGGCCGATCGTCAAAATTCAAACGGCGTCTGATAGCCCCGGAAAAAACGGTGGAGCGAAACCTAATTTCAATGACCTCCAGGTCACCGATGACGTCACAGGTCAGGTCAAAGTAAAAATTATTAGCATTTTGGCTTGTTCACGTTTTGGGCTCTGGCCGCCGTCTTACAAGTCAGATCAGGCTCATTGTTGGATCACACACTCGGGAACAGATGCTCTAGTGACCCTGAGGGTACCAAACTTGTACTTTGTTTTCAGGTCAAGGTCAGGTCATCACAATTGACAGGTCACGAAAATATTATACCATGCGTCGGTCACGTGACACATGTTTTATGGTCCATTTAGGTCAGAGATCTCGAATTTGATGTCGTCTGTGTCATTCGAGGTCATTTTGAGTCGAATTTAGCTTAGGTCAGGTCACTTTCAGGTCAAAAAAGGTCAAATTTTGAAGTTAAACTTTTTCAACGAAAAAGGTGTCTATTGGATGCAGTTTGAGCTCAGGAACACGATGGTGCTATTTATATTGGCGTACGATGTCAAATACGTGCTGAAAAATTGATTTGAAAAATTAATAATTGTGAATTTTTTGCAATAATGCGTAAAACTTGGCCATTTTTGAAGATATTTAGCTAAAACTTGCTAGAGTTAGTCATAATAATGCGTTCTATCACATGTATTCCATTTTTTTTCGAAAAGTCAAAAACTTTTTGAAACAAATGTAAAAATATAAATTTTGGATTTTATTAAATTCAATTTTCCAAATTTTCAAAATTTCGAAATTCCGAGATAACAGTTTGATAGCGCAGTCTATTCTGAGTCCTCTAATCCAAAGAAATTGGATCTAGCTTAAAAACTGAGCTCTTGGGAGCGATTGCCGTGGTTCAATGTTTTGCGTCGAAATCGGCCGAACATGACGTCACTCTGACGTCATTTCCGGCCGACCTATAGTAGTTACGAAGTTCAAATTTTGACACAAGGTGTCAAATTGATGCAGCCTAAGGTACTGAAAGTTTGGCGTCGATACGTCAAGCGGTTTGGAAGTTATTGCAGAAAAACGGGAGGGGGGCTATGAATAGCCCCCCCCCCCCCAGTGGGGCGCGAGTTAACGTGTCTGTCGCTAAGAAGCTAATCGTGTTTAGACCAATATTAGCACGTACCGGTCGAAGCGTTGTTGCCATTTCGTTGACCCATGCACCGGCTGTCTGAGCAGGGTACGACAAGTAGTCGTGTTTACATAGGGTTCCCTTAATTTTCCCCTATTTCTCCCCTATTTTCAGATCGAATTTTAGGCATCATAGCGCTCGCGTGTAACGTTGCTATGGACGCTATTGTTGTTAGAGGCATACTAAGCATCGTTTATGCTGTAAACAATATAAATTGGGCTTATTTATTGCTCGAAATTCAACAATTCATATTTTGAAGTAATTTTATCCTGCCCTTCAATTCCCTCTTTAAGCGACAAATAGGGGAGGATTTGGTAGCGTAGCGCCTTTCCAAAAGCTGCTACGCTACCATATCCAGTGGTTCTCAAACTATCACATCACAAAAGCGGCGTGCTGATTGGCCGGCAGTTCCGAATCGTCCGACTGGTGGTCCCCGACTCGACAAGCGCACGTGCGCCGACTGAGGATTTTTAAGTGGCATTAACGCATAAACGGCAGAAAGTCAAGGCGGAAATTCGACAGGTGCGGTGTTCTGATATTGCCGTGGATGTGATTACACCTACTTGAATAATAGCTCAGCCGTTTAAAGTATGTTAAATGCCAGATAGTTTTCTGATTTTTCTTGCTTTGAGCTTTCATGTGCTATCACTTTTACCTCAGTGTCTAGTCTGGAAGCTATTTGGGAGAGCCCTAAAGGTAAGTAACAATTGCAAACTGCTTCTAGAATGACTTAGTTGCGCCATATTTGTAGTGAAGCGAAGTAAAGGAGACAGAGGATTCCTTTATAAGGGACATTTAAGAGACAAATAGGGGAAGATTAAGGGAACCCTATGTAAACACGGTTAGTGATGGGCAGCTCACTGTTTATACAGATTATAGTGAGGTCATCGGAATCCTCGTGCTGCTTTATTATGTATGATATGATTGTTGTTTTAAAGTCATTTTTTTCCCAGGAAATTAGTTATGTATAGTCACTTTTCGGATTATTCTCTGGGATAATAATATATAACTCACAAGTCCATATATTTCGGATGATGTTGCTCACCCTTGGTCACTGGACAAAATAAAAACAATTACATATTTGAAAAACCACACACCAAAATTATTCCCTAGACGGGTTACATTTTTCAAAAATATATCACTTGCCAAAAACTGACACGGTCTTTTAGCTTGCATGTTCCTCTACATAACAAGTAGTGCAACCAATCTTCTATATGGATACCTACTACCTATACTTGTGTCTACAGAGATACATCGGACACAATAGATCAATATGCACAACCGGGTATACATATGTTTAGTTCCTATGGATGACATCTTATGCTCATGTCGACCTATTTCTAAGGGTGAAATCCCATGGAAGGCAAAACTTTGGCATGTGAGAATAACTGGAAAAAGAGAATCGTGCGCGAAGCAATAGAAATAAAAGAAAAAGATCCATACATGAACAGAGATGTAGGAAAATTTGGCCTTAGTCCAATATGGGATTTCACCCTTAGAAATAGGTCGACATGAGCATAAGATGTCATCCATAGGAACTAAACATATGTATACCCGGTTGTGCATATTGATCTATTGTGTCCGATGTATCTCTGTAGACACAAGTATAGGTAGTAGGTATCCATATAGAAGATTGGTTGCACTACTTGTTATGTAGAGGAACATGCAAGCTAAAAGACCGTGTCAGTTTTTTGGCAAGTGATATATTTTTGAAAAATGTAACCCGTCTAGGGAATAATTTTGGTGTGTGGTTTTTCAAATATGTAATTGTTTTTATTTTGTCCAGTGACCAAGGGTGAGCAACATCATCCGAAATATATGGACTTGTGAGTTATATATTATTATCCCAGAGAATAATCCGAAAAGTGACTATACATAAATGATATGATTGGTTGACGAATATTCCAGAAGTTCACGGTAAAAGAAGTCAGTGGATTGTGGAAGGCTGCAAAAATGGGATCTATGCAAATAACTATTGTGTTCAAGCTGTAAGCATTTTTTCTTAACGCTGCCCTAGAAAAGCGCCCGCTAATTGACCAATTTTAAGTTTTGACAACAGTGATCACTCAGTTGTTTATAACTTGCATTTCAAAGTGCAGACCACCCACTAGCGTTTATGCAAGCCCGCCGGCCTCGGTTTTTCTAAATGAAAGCTGCGAATCATTAATTTGTATCTTAGATCCTAGAAGTACGTCAATAATCTAGAGCTTCTGAACAGTCTCTATTGTGCTTGTAGTTAATAGCTCTGCAATATGGCCTAATTAAGTTTATCTTTGATTGTTGCTTATTGACCCAAGGCCTATTTGAAACCATCACATATTCACCTGACGTTTTTAGCCCATTCTGAAATGTCAAGCACATTTATAGTCACCGTGAAGCCCATATGCTTTTGTGACCTCTGCTTTGTTTGTGATCGTCTTCATCTTCATCGCTTTACAGTTGATAAACCACTCTGAAGAAGGCATTCTCGTCTAAAATAATGTCATTATTCCCTACACTTCAGCATGATAACGTTTGCCAAAAATGTCGGAAAGGGAGTGAAACACGGAAACTCAGATGAGCTCCCTTTGGAATTTTCCGTGCATCGCTCACCTATCGTTGTCTGTTGGGCCCAAGATTACTAGAACATAGTTCTAGTAATCTTGTACCTATGTAGTTCCTATGTAGTAATCTTGTACCTTGTATGTAACTATGTACATACATAGTTCTAACCTCTTGTACTTACAAAAGGTTGGGCCTTTTGTAAGTACAAGAACCTGACCGATGGTGTCATTCACAAAAACACAAAGCACGTGCCTTTTCTTAAGTCGATCCCTCTGAACTCTATCCCCGTCGTCGGTAACGAACGGCGAGCGGGGCCTGTCGGCAGCGACGGGAGCCGACGTGAATACCTCTGACCTCTGACGTAAAGCCACCGATCCGCGGAGACGGAGACTGACGGCTCTCTGGCGGCCGGCTGGACGATTTGGGATCTCAGCCCCCCCCCCCCTCCCCGGTCACATGATGGGGCGGATGATGTAAGGACATTGCTAAATGACGGACGGTGATGTGTTGCTAGCCGGGTCGGCTGAGCCGGCCAGAGTTTGGTGTTGGCTGTAAAATATGTATGTAGATCAGAAGAATCGGTTGATTTCAGGAACGAGGTCAACGTGTGGGCGGTGATTGGTGGGAATAGCTGTACGAGTACTTGATATTTTGTGATTATTTGTATTATTTTATGGTATTTTATTATTATTATTATTATTATTATTATTATTATTATTATTATTATTATTATTATTATTATTATTATTATTATTATTATTATTATTTTTATTGTTAGTATTATTATTATTATTATTATTATTATTATTATTATTATTATTATTATTATTATTATTTTTATTGTTAGTGTTATTCTTATTATTATTATTATTATTATTATTATTATTATTATTATTATTATTATTATTATTATTATTATTATTATTATTATTATTATTATTATTACTATTATTATTACTATATTTATTTTTCATTATTGTTATTGTTATCATTATATTGTTTCTTCTTCTTCTTCTTCTTCTTCTCCTTCTTCTTCTTCTTCTTATCATTTAGCTTCCATGCTTATTTGAACCCACGAGTGAGTGATTCTCAATTCTGATGTTACTTTTTGCTCACGAGTTATTTGACAGTTTTTTGCACCTAATGCGGCAAGACCTATTTCGACTAAGTTCTTCGAATTTACTAAAGTGGAGAGGAAGCAGTTCTTTGTCATATTTAACAGAGAGCCATGGACGTGACGATATTCGCTACAAGCCTTTTTGGTAAAGTCCTTGTGTCATTTTTTGTCAAATAATTAATGACCTTCAATATCTTGCCACGTTTAGGAAGCTGACAGGCGACCATCTCTCAATGTATGCCCCATGCCACTATGGGATTTCACCTCACTGAGGGTTCGGCCATGAGTAGTAGGGGCCTATTGCTACTGATATTGAAAGAATTGACCAGATACTTGTTTACGTTACGGCATCTCCTCCTTGTTTTGTTGATGAATAAAATCGTTGAGATGTTGTCGAAAGATATTCATAAGTTCACTGTTAAGGTGAATGTGTCGCACCCTCGTCAAAATCGGCTCCGACTGTGGGGGCCACTGCACACTGTACAGCCGCCACGCTCCGTACATCAGGAGTGCAGCGATTCGTTCGGTATTGAGTTGGCGTGGTGGTTGTCGTGGGTAGTTTTGAGTGCCGCAGACCGCCCAGAACTGACGCCAGGCTGGCGGTGAGCCATGGGGTGCATCAAACGTCTGTCACTCATCGGGCGTGTGTTCATTCAGTGGCCCGTCCTGTGGACTCGATGTGAGATTTATAGCCCGCGTTGCTGTTAGTGCTGTGCTTATAAATTTTGTCCGTGGTGGTGGTGACTTCTGTTTTATCAGAAACCCGTGAAGCTGGTGGCCTAGATCTGACTTCTTTTTACACATGATTCACCGTCGTCCTTATCCGTCCCCTTCAATGAAGAAAAGGCCGTCGCACATTTACTCCCGTTGTATATTCGAGACCATTTCCTGATCATTTATACAATACAGCCCCGTGGCCAGCTCGCCACTCTCCGGGGCAAAACGCGCCACTTACAAAACGACTTCAAACATCAACGGGGCCCGCATCCAAAGCCGCGTCTGGACACCGCCCAAACGCGGACATTTTCACTGGCACCCAGCACACACTCACCCGCGCGCACACACGCATACAAACACCCACCGACGGTCCGCCGCAGCGGCCACGAGGTTCACGGCCACGTGCCACGTACGCTCGGCGGTTCACGTGGCGCACGTGCCATTTTCGGCGCACGAGTGACCAGCGCCCCGCGCGATGACATTCAATTGACGGCGATTTATTGCTCGCTTCTTATTGCATGGTCAGGACAGTCCAATTCTAAAAGTGGTCTGGCTCGTGAGTCTGCTCACAGGCGATGACATCAAAGCGCCTCGGGGCGCTGGGGTCACGACACGGACCAACAGCCAATGATCGTCGTCTGCGCGGCAGCAGCCGGTTCGCCGTCGGACCAGCACGGTACAACAGCGCGCGCCTCGTCCCGGGAACAGCGGTGACGCCCCGGGACTGATACCGAGGCCCCCTTACGGCTCACAGAGGTGCCGAGACAATAGAGCCCGAAGGGCCGACATCGACACCGCATAGTTAGTTCGCTGCATCCGTCAGGGAAGGCATTCGTATTGCCGGAGTGGTCGCAGTCGCACAACCTTCTATGTCGCCTGGAAATGCGTAAAAAAATCTGCCCTAGACGTCTACTGCGCACCTGTACTGTAGTTGTTCCGCTCGTGATAAAATAGACATTTCTGCTTTGTTATTTACAGATAACGTCATTCGGCAAGGGCTATAGCTAAAACAATGCGCGCCGGGTGTTGGCTAGTGGCGCGGCTAGGGCGCCTCTAATTTTGATGGTCGAAACTAGGCAAAATCACAGAGGAGGGAGCGCGTTGCTGGGAGCTGGCGGCCGCCGAAGGCTGGCGGACCGCTCCGTACCGGCCGCCGCACGAGTATTGAGCTCTGCACTCGAGGTGACACATCAGTCGCCTGACGATTACGTCATCATCATCAACTTCATCATCATCAACATCATAGACCACCACATCAGACCACCGCCGGCCGCCGGTGACGTCTTCTCCGGGCTGGCGAGCGGCGCCCGGCTTAGCCTATTGTACACCAGACACGTAGATACACTGCCCCGGCTGCCACCCCAGTGACGTCACAGCGGCGGCAAATGACGTCACTGGGGGGCCGGCCGGGCTCTATGTACAGCGGAGCGGACTCGGCCCTTCTCAGTGCGCTTTGTCGGGGATGAGGGTTCGGCGCGGCCGCACAAAGTGACGGTGAGTGGGCGACGGTCAGAGAGGCGAGACGAGAAAACACAAAGCTAGCTACTTTGTGAAAGACTCAAAATACTTCACAGATGCTGGCCGGCCGGTAGGCGAGCGCAAGCCATCACAAATTAAGTACATTGTTAAGTTAAAAAGACCAAGGTGTAGCAATCTACGGCGAGCGAAGAACAGTCCACAAAACACAATCCTCATATGAAACAGCCTGATTGGTTGTCCTGATTTCCGGTCTTGCATCGCTCCGTCTAAATAATTTACTGCAAAGCCACACTCAGTCAGTCACACGCGAGTGATACTGCATCGTCACAAGCTGGCGGCGACGGGGCTCCGCCGGGCCGGCCCGGCCGGCGGGCCCATACTACCGCTGCTCCGACCATCCATATATGTACAACAGGGGGGATGATCACTCCAAGGACAACAACAGGGGCAGGTCGGCCGGGGCGGGAGGCAGGTGGGGGACCACGGTCCTGGCAGGTCACCAGAGGTCAAAAGGTCACGGCGAGGAGGTCAGCCATCCTCGTCATGGGGCTGCCTCCAGACGCCGTCCGTTTCTTCTCTTCACTTCATTTCTTTCGCTCGCTCACGCTCGCTCGTTTCTAGCTAGCGATGACTCTGAAACAGATGAGCGCGCTATGTCAGAGTGACGGCCGAGTCAGCTCGGCTGCGGCGGCGACCCTGGCCGGGACGAAAATGGCGCAGATAGAGCTCTCAAACGGCACAGTGATCTGCATATCGTCAGACGCAACACTTTGTCAAAAACCAAAAACCGAATTGATGTATAAATGAAACAGCAAACTATCTAGCATTAATGACAGGCAAAGTGGAGATATATATTCGACCCACATTTACAGGCAACGTCCCCGTATTACGTTCATCTACTCCGCATATTTTATTAGCAAATTTTCGTTTTTAGTGGCAGCCCACGTGCGTCATTTTCGCCGCTGCCAGTGTGCCGTTTTCGCGGCAGTCACCTGACAGCCAGCCGGCGGCGACAGCTGGCTCGCAGCACATCGTGAAAATAACCCCCGTAATGGGATGGTGCTGATAATTCGTGTCTTGTCGTGAACTATGTGACAGATGCGCCAGTTTGGGATAACGGCGAGCGTGCCGCGGGCGCCCGACGAGTTATGGTTGGCTGGAGAGGTTCAGAGAGGCCAGGAGGTGAGTCTTATACGAGGTTAGAAGGCAAGAGCCGGGTAAGAGATTAGGAATGTCAGGAGTCAGGCCAGATACGATTGAGTAGAGACTGAAGAGGCTTAGGAGCCGTGTCATATAGACGGGTTGAAAGCGAGGACCGAGTCGAAGGTATGGGGATGGGCAGGTTAGAAATCAGGTCAGATATCAGCGATGGAGGAACTAGATTAGATATGGAAACTGAAGAGCACTCTAGTTGAGGGCCAGGAGAAGGTATTTCGGTATGCACCTCTAGCGGTCACTTTAATTTGTTACGCTCTAACGGTCAGTGTGCCTGCACTCACCGGTAGGACTCTACGGTGCGTCTAGTGGTAGCCGTTGAAGGCAGCCAGCAGCGGTGCACGGTTCATGGCGCCGAACGAGGGCTGTGGGGAGGCCGCCTGTAGGTAGCTGATGCCGCCGTCGCCGCTGTACAGGTCCAGCGGGCCGGGGCTGCTGGCCGCCCCGAACCCGCGGCTGTTGGCCGGGCTGGCCGGCGGACCGTATCCCGGGTAACTGTTGATCACTGTCGGAGAAAGCAGGCGTCTGGTCAGAGAGGTCGGGCGATGGGAACGCTACTGTTTTCATTGGTCTGTGCAATATGCACTTATGATGGAACGCAGGCTTATATGTGCCGTGCGTTACGTTGTACCCATGTTTTATAACTGGAATAAGCCTGGCAATGTGAACTGATTATCGGAATGCAGCAGTGCTTCGTCAAATAACGAACGCTAGCTCACTGTGTGCGTTGCGGCACAGCATAACTCCAGGCGCTTACCCCTGCTGCCATCTAGCGGTTGGAACGCAGACTACAGGCATTGCGGAACAGTATACCGCTAGGCGCTGACTTTGAGTACCATCTAGCGGTGATAGTTTGAACTAACGTGCGGCACGGCAAGGTCGCCGGCAGTTCTTCAATCTGGGTCACATTTGGGGCGTTATTTCTGCGTCAACCTATGCCAGTGAGTGAAAAGCATTCCTCCCTAATCTCGGAGCCTCATTACCTGCCTTCGAACAACTGCGACGTCTTATGCGCATTGTTGGTGTCGTTTATAATTATCCATGTTGACTGTGGTACCATTTCCCGTGCAGCCGGAGCACGACAAAGGCCCGACAGCAGTAAATTACCTCGCTAAATTAGGCACAATAAATAGTTATCGCAGATTTAATTAACATGTTTTGTTGGTGCCAGCAGGTCGTAAATCTGAACAAACCCAGCTGCTGCCTTCATTATGACATGGTAGGTATAGCATGGTGTAAGTCCTGCTGGTGTTGTGTATTTAGACATGCATGATCAATGAAGCACGGCACATCCCTAAACATGAACTGGCACTGTTATTTCGCAACGAGCAGCAGAAATCCCCGTATGCCAAAAATACGTCAGATATTTCCTGAGGCCATCCCGAGGCCATCGCGACGAGCCAAATATTTTGCTGTTGCCAGTTTGTCAGAGATGACAGGCTGTCATGCCAAGGACTGAAGACTTTCCCGTCGAGTGATCGAGGATTGGGTCCTCTAAGGGTTGGTGATGCTGAGGAACGCAGCTGAGAACTCCCCTAATTTAGACCTCAGCCGGCATGGATCCAGCCGAACAACGGCTGACCCCCATGTGGGCAACCTCTCAACGTATAGTTCGGCGCTCATTCCCTAGATGGCCATAGCGTCGGCCACTTCTGACTGCCGGCGCACCGCAGGCCAATTCGGCGCGCTCTAGGGCGATCTTCTTTCACAACAGGCGGCAAATCCCGGGGCGCGAATCGATAGTGGCCGTTATCGTCGATGGCTCCACGGCTGGCTCGGCGCCGGTCGCCACTAATCAGAGTCACTCCTTCCCTTGGCCCGGGCCGCGCCGAGAGAGGAGGGCTCGTCGGCCCGTCTCCCTCCGGCTCCCGGACCGGCCCGAGCGGCCACCGCTCCCCAGAGACCGATAATGAAATCCCAGGCAATCGGCGCCACAACGACACCCACTGGCTTTCATCGGCGCCGTCTGGGGAGGGGACGGGGGTGGAGGGGAGGGACAGCACCCTTGCGGTCGCCGATTGGGCGCGGTAGAAAAATGGTCGCGGTCGGTTGCGGTCGACGACCGTTACCGCGAGGCGAACCGGACATGTGTCTGGTCTGCAGACACATCGACTCTGCGCCCCGGAGGTCGGGGGAGGGGGTTCTGCAGAGAAGAGGTAATAGACCGTGGAGACACGTTTTTCAGAGCCAGTTCGGTGCAGACGTTCGCCTTTCCGCCGACATTCCAGACTTTTCGCTACTGTCAGGCAACGGCAGCGGAAATTAACCCGCGCCCTGCTGGGGGGGGGGGTGTTTGAACACCCCCCCTTGTGGTTTTTCGCGAATATCTCAAAAACGGCGGCGCGGAGCGCCGCCGTTTTCGGTACACCTTATCATACATCAATTCTACACATGTTGTGAAAATTTCAGACCAAGGTCATCCAAGGTCAGGTCACCAGGTCACTTGAAGTGACCTCACCTCATAAAAAGTTTCAATGTCTGTCATAGCTACACCGAGTGACCGATCGCTTTGAAACTTTCAGCGATTGCTAAGAGCAATAGCATGTACAAAATGTATATCTCAGAATTTTGATATCGATGACCTAAGGTCAGGTCAATTTTGCGACCTCCCCATTATAAGTCAATGGGAGAAAATTGAAATGCGTCTCTTTTGGACGAAAGACATTATAAACACTCCCAAACACTGAATTACAAGTGGTTTAGACACTCTGAACATGAAAATGGTGTCCGTGACCCCTGTTTATGCCCTGAGGTCATCTTAGGTCATGAATGGTATCTAACAGTTTTTCGCAAATAACTTTTGATAGAGGCATGCTAGAGCGATGAAAACGCCTTAGATGTGTTCAGCTCGACGATACGGATCGACTGATATGCAACATGACCCTTTCCGGTCAGGTCATGACCTTGACCTGAGGTCAAATTTTCAAGTTGACCTTTCAAGGTCAAGTTATAGTTCATTCGATGCGTCTTGACGAGAGGAACACGATGCCGGTAAAAGTAAGCTCGTACAAGGCTTGGGTCAAAAGTTATTGCAGAAAAACTGTTTCCGAAAAAATCGGCTATTTTTGCAGTTTTTGCCCCCTGCAGGCAAAACCGTTGACGTTAGGTCAAATCTGAGAGAATTACTCAGAAAGGGCGTTAATAGGGCTATCGAATGCGCTTTTCCGCTGCGCTCTAGCTCTATTGGTTCCCGAGTTATGCGTTGGCTTCTTGGAAATTTTCGACATTCGACCTGGAAATCGGCGAAATTTTGCCTTCAATGACCTCTGGTGACCTGACCTTTGACCTGACCAAAAAATTGACCGAAGTGATTTCCTCATTATTTTTGACGCTCTTTCGAACGCCGCCTTCCGCGTATCGCTACGTGGCCCAGGAGCCGAGTTAGAAGGGGGGGGTGTTCAAACACGGGGTTCAAACACGCGGGTCAGTACTTCATGGTGGCGGTGGATCCGTTCTCGGGGTGGCAGTTCTCACGGCACCTGGGAAGAACGATGAAATCAGCTCGGGTGATCGCAGAGCTAAAAAGTATATTCTGCACGGTGGGAGCACCCGAGACAATCTTCAGTGACGGTGGCCCACAGTATACGTCTAGGGCCTTCAAGCAGTTCATGGAGCAGTGGAAAGTGGAGCACGTCATCTCATCGCCGCATTACCCTCAGTCAAATGGACGAGCAGAAGCTGGGGTCAAGGCCGCAAGCAAGCTGATTCGCAGGTGTTGGAAGTCGCCTGGTGGATTGGACATCGACGCGTGGACCCGCGGCGTACTGCAGCAGAGAAACACACCGGGACCGGGCGGCAGGAGTCCGGCTCAGATAGTGTTCGGCCGACCAGTCCGAGACACTCTGCCGGCTCACCGACGTGTCTTCGATCCTCGCTGGCAAAGATCGGCTGATGAAGCTGACACAGCTGCCGCCGATCTGAAGGACGACTCAGAGCGGCGCTACAATCAGCACGCCAGAAATCTGCCTGTCCTGCGCGTCGGCAGCCAGGTGATGGTGCAGAACCACGTCAACAAACGCTGGGACCGCTCCGGAGTGATTACTGAAGTTGACGGCAGGAGGCGGAGGTACTTCATCCGGCTCCCCAGCGGACGTGTCCTCACCAGGAACCGCAGGTTCCTTCGCCAGCGATACGCTTACTCGGAACCGCACGCAGTCAGCTCCCCGGCGGTGGAAGAGGAGCAGACGAGACTGAAACCTGCACAGGCTGCGCAGCAGCTACGACGGCAGCAGCAGCAGCAGCAGCAGCAGACGAGTCTGAAACCTGCACAGACTGAGCGGCGGCAACAGCAGCAGCAGCAGCCACTGAGGCGATCGACGAGAATAAAGAAACAGACGCGCAGACTCATCGAGGAAATGTGAAATATTCCCCGACTCTGTCGTTAGTTTGCGAATATTTCATGACTGTGTAAGGTGAATGTTCTCAGCAACTTGAGTTATTACCCAGGGAGTGAGGTGTTTGGTTCTATCATTGCGGTGTTCTGGTGTTAGGCACTTTCTGTGCCGCTTTGAACTGTCCATTGAGTTCCGTCTATTTTGGACTAATCGTCTTTTATTTTCTGTATTTATTTTTTCGTTGTTCACCGCTCTGGTGATTTGATTGTCTCAATGTTTATTCATATATTTAGATTGAAACTGGTGTGGGGGTGTGAGAGTGTTAACTAATAGCTCTGCGTGTGTCCGCTAGGTGGCAGGCCGGTAGCGAGCATCTGACCGGTCACTGCGCCAATAAACAGTACGCGGCTAGACACGAGCGAGTGCGTTTGTGCAGACGGAGCGCGGACGAGTACGAGAGACGGAGCGAACTCACACAGTGATTTCCTCATTATTTTTGACGCTCTTTCGAACGCCGCCTTCCGCGTATCGCTACGTGGCCCAGGAGCCGAGTTAGAAGGGGGGGGGGTGTTCAAACACCCCCCCCAGCAGGGCGTGGAAATCCAGGACCCCCAGCAGGGCGCGGGTTAAACGGTATTTACATTGGTGCAGATAAAAAGGGGTGAAATGTTAATAGTCTGCTGAAGTATCTATGTAACTGCTTGCAATAATTCTCAGAAAGGGCAATGAGTTCAATTATCACTTTCGTTTTCACATTACTTTGAAATCCAGTTGTAAATGTCCATCTTGATCCAACCATTAAGTGTCCCTAAATATTTCTATGGAAGCTGTATCCCATCGGTGTGCTACTTATTTCCGAGAACTTCAGCTAGTCCCTTCTCTTGATCTCCATTAAGCCCTTGTTACACTGCCGAATTTTGGTACACGAATGTGCACGAATATGCCAGTCATCCTATGTCGCGGACCGATTCGGGATCTTTCTTCCACGGTCTTGGCATTTCGCAGACCAGTCGTTGCCCACCGCGCGACTTTTACGGTTCGTCACGACCGCCACGAATATTTCATGAAAAATGAAAATTTCGTGGCCGTTCGCCGAACTTATAATAAACGAACATGATCGCCAAACAGTCGCCGAGTCGCCGCCGACATGTCGCTGCGTGCGCCGACTTGTTGCTAAGGTATCGCCGACTATTCGCAACAGATTCGCCATTCATTCGCGACGTTCGCCGAATCATGGATCAGCTTCGACCCGCGCACGATTAGGGGGGGGCCCCACCCGTTTTCTGCAAATCGGGCTCTGTCGGCGAACTGTTCGCCTCTGTCGGTGAACTGTTCGCCGATTTCCTACACGACGTGATTCGGCGACAGGGTCGTGGCCAAAATTTGGCAGTGTAACACGGCCTCGCGACGAAGAATCGCTCCTGCACGACTCACACAGGGTCGCTACGTCTGCCCCGCCAAAAACCGCATCAGCTTGTCTTTCCTGGCCTCGAAGTAAGTGCATTTTGACTTTCGATTTTTCAGTGACGGTTCTGTCCTGAATGAACTAATGGTGTAAAAACGTATGGCCATCATGCCATCAGAAAATTTGGTATTATAACAAGATATAGTATCTATAGTCTCAATTAAAAAAAAATCCCCAAAGCTGAGATGACATTTGTGCTAGTGTCCTCATCTAGAGCGTTCTACCCAACGTTACAAATATTTTATGTCCTTTATCCAGTTTCTATTGCCTCCGCCTCTGCCTAAGAATATCCTTATCCCTCCGTTCAGTTTTTGCCCACACACCACATCAACAGAGATGTGAGCCATCAGCCCTCAGATAGTGCTGGCAGAAATAGAGATCCGCCGCCCCCGGTCCATCTATTGTCCTGCTGCCCACCGGCAGTAGGGGCATTCCACGATAGATCGACCAAAATTTTATCAGATTTACACCCGACCATTTTTGATTTTGATGAAATCTTGTCTACAGGGTTCTCTTATGCCCTGAAGTCAATGGTGACAACGCCAGACCCCTACGGTCAGCGGTTTAGGAGATATAGCCCCGGGCATTTTGACGAGGTCACTCTGCAGAGTGATTTTTGAAGTGCTATATCTCCTAAAGGAATGAAGGAAATGCATTAAACCTTTGCATCGTTGTGATCGTGGTGAAATGGGCAATTAATTAGCCATCTCGGATTTTCAAAAAAATGATTTTGATTTTTAGCTGTGACGTCATCAATTTTTAAACTTTCTGGCTACCCCCCTAGTACATTAAAATTTGCCATTATTTTTGCTCAGAAATAAAGTTCCGTCATGGTTCCGTCAATTTCCTTTCGACTGGGAAAAACAAAAATGGTAATCTTTCTACAAATATTTTATTTTATTTTTTGAAAATCGCACTACAAACTTTGATTTACAGAATCGGGTTATTAAGCAATATAAGACACATCTGCGAGGACCAGTTACTTCCAAAAAGAGGTTATCTGAGTTTCGGCATATAATATTCTTCTCTTTAACTTCACTTTTGATAACAAAAAAAAGAACTTTAATATTACTTGCACAGGAGTCAATATAATGGCAAAATTATGCATACTTTTGAGCTGCCACAGCTGCCTTGTTTATCAACGTAGCTCAAATGACCAACCGACAGTCGATTTGCAAAGCATATTTACGAACCGACTAATTATAAACGAACAAAATAATTGGTAGTTTCAGGAAGGCAAAAGGTGGTGTAATGTGACTAGGTATTGCTGGATGCAATAAAAGCCATAAACAACGGAGTGCATTTCTATTGCAGTTGCAATAACAGACGGCAAAGCACCAAGACAGGAACGAGATCACGGCCACACAAACACAAACACACTTTTTACTTATTTGAGCTACGTTGATAAACAAGGCAGCTGTGGCAGCTCAAAAGTATGTATAATTTTGCCATTATATTGACTCCTGTGCAAGTAATATTAAAGTTCTTTTTTTGTTATCAAAAGTGAAGTTAAAGAGAAGAATATTATATGCCGAAACCCAGATAACCTCTTTTTGGAAGTAACTGGTCCTCGCAGATGTGTCTTATATTGCTTAATAACCCGATTCTGTAAATCAGAGTTTGTAGTGCGATTTTCAAAAAATAAAATAAAATATTTGTAGAAAGATTACCATTTTTGTTTTTTCCCAGTCGAAAGGAAATTGACGGAACTTTATTTCTGAGCAAAAATAATGGCAAATTTTAATGTACTAGGGGGTAGCCAGAAAGTTTAAAAATTGATGACGTCACAGCTAAAAATCAAAATCATTTTTTTGAAAATCCGAGATGGCCAATTAATTGCCCATTTCACCACGATCACAACGATGCAAAGGTTTAATGCATTTCCTTCATTACTTTAGGAGATATAGCACCTCAAAAATCACTCTGCAGAGTGACCTCGTCAAAATGCCCGGGGCTATATCTCCTAAACCGCTGACCGTAGGGGCCTGGCGTTGTCACCATTGACTTCAGGGCATAAGAGAACCCTATAGACAAGATTTCATCAAAATCAAAAATGGTCGGGTGTTAGGCCTTGGTCGATCTATATCGTGGAATGCCCCAGTAGACAATGGCCAGTCGTGAGTTCCCACAAAGCGCAGAAGCGTGCGTATACAGGGTGTTGCAGATAAATTGGGACTAAGTTCATGACCTTACAAAAAATTTGTTATGCGGAGGTACATCATGGAAATTTGACACAATATAATTTCAACAATTGTTTTTCATTTGATATTGAAATTTTAATCCTAACATATCGCGCAGTCATGGAGCAGCGTCGGAGGGAAACGATTGGTGAGTTAGTTCGCGCCGGACAGAGCGCGAAGGTCATGCTAAGTTTAACTGGGTACCCAAAGTCTACCGTGTACCGAACTATCGCGACTGTAGGAGCTGGAGGGGATGTCGCTCGACGTTCTCACACACCTCGCAGTGACCGAAAACGGACACCAACATTCCTGAGCGGCTTGAAACGCTCGATACAGGCCAAACCGAGGACCTCGATGAACAAGCTTGCGCGTGCCCGTCACGTGAGCAAGAGCACCATCAGCAGAGCCGTGAGAGGACCTCGGGATGAAGTCGTTTACCAGAAAACGACGAAGCCTCCTGACCGAACCAGCAAGGGCGATACGAAGGGAGAGGGCACCGAAGGTCATCAATCTCCTCAAGCACCTCGGGAGTGACGTCATAGTATTTGTTGATGAGAAAAAGTTCATCGTAGAAGAGGTCGCCAACCGCGGGAACTTGCGGGCTATCGCCTACAGCCCTGATGAAGTGGCTCCCGTGATGAAACGCAAAAATCCGGCATCAGTGATGGTGTTCGGGGCCGTTGCAAGTGATGGCCGCATAATGCCGCCCCATTTCACACCTGCTGGTGTGATGATCGACACTGACGCGTATTTGACCATCCTGAAGGAGTCTCTCATCCCCTGGATGATGAAATACTATGACCTGAGCAAAGTCATGCTGGTGCAAGACTCCGCCCCAGCACATGCTTCCCAGAGGGTGCAAGATTTTCTGAGCCAGAGGATCCCCCTACATGTACCCAAGGACATATGGCCCTCCAACTCGCCTGACTTGAATCCATGCGACTTATGGATGTGGGGCGTGGTAGAACAAAAGTCCAACTCGACCACTCCTGCCAACGTTTCTGACCTGAAGAAGGCCATCAGGAAGGCAGTCAGCACCATTGACCAGGACGAGGCCCGGCGCGCGTGCTCCGCTTTCCGGCGCCGTCTCGAGAGGGTGCGGGACGCCGACGGCGGTCACATCGAGTGACAAGGCTGTGCGTACACGACACAATACACGTGCGAAGTTTCAACTTTCTGTGTTTTCATTCACCGTATTAATAGCATGTTGAAATTAGGTCTGAAAATTCCCAATTTACCTGCAACACCCTGTAGTTATGTGAAAATGTATGTATGTGGTTTAGTGTATTGTATGTTGAGCACTAATTCGTGGCAGGAGCCCTGCACTGTCTAGACCATCGGGAAAAGATTTAAATGGCCAGCGGGTGTTGGTGTTGGCTTGCATTATTAACGGTTTGTAAAAGTAAAGTAGAATAATCCTTGACTTGGGTTCTCTTAACTTCCTGTTCAAGACTCCAAGACCCCTATAATATAATCGATCACATGCCCAAGCTGCATATTATCATATGAGGCGTGGCTGATGTGAACGATGTTATAAAGTTGCATGTGGAATTCGACGTCTGTATGAAAGATGATGTCTACGGCGAACAATAAATTAAGTAATATTAAATATTCTCGAAGATTGATATGTTGCTGAATGTGTTGATTTGTTACCCACGGCTATCATAGTTTATCTCAAATATCAAACAACTTTCAGCGAGTGTTCACCAGATAGTTGCAGCGTCTGGGACGTTACAAAAAGTGATGATGGATCTTCCCCCGAGGCCTTCCTCTGGCCAACTGACCGCGCCGCTGGCACCTGTCCCGGGCGGGCGGGGTCAGAGGGCCGACCCCTGTCTGGCCCCTCCCCCGATCTCTGATTGGTGCAGCGCTCGGCCCCCAGACCCCCACCTCGTCTGGTGCGCCACCTCTGCCGGTGCCAAGGAGCTCTAAGGACCGTGCCGGGAGAGCCCGGGCCTCTCGACGGCGCTCGATAGTTAATCCGCACCGCTTGGCGGCGAGCCGTCAATAAAAAGCGAATGGTGCGCGCGATGCGAACCCGTCATCAATTCCGACTGGGCCGCCAAACAATTACCGGGCCAGCGCACAATTACGGAACGGAGCTGGGAGAGGGGAGGCTGGGGAGAGCGAATCCAGGGCGAGAGGGTCGCGCCGGCACCGTCTGAAGATGGGTGGCTGTTGACGCGGCTGAGTCGGGATCCTGGGAGGTACACTACATACACTGTATAGAGATGAGACTAACAGGGTTTTGGGTTAGCCTTGTTAGATGGGATGGGAATGTTTACTAGGTGGGATCAGGCCTTTCTGCCGGGTTTTCTGGGAAGCGACTGATAATGTTGCGTGATAACTGATAAGGCATTCTTTCAGAGCCATCTTTTGTTTGCTTGTCACCAAATACCTAAATTGCGTGTTGCTGACGCTACGCAAAACCTCCACTGTCTCGTATAATGGAGCTTAATTCCCGTTGGTAAGTCTGTACTGGCACTGGCTTACGTTTGCACTGAGTCCCAATGGGGTATGTTCGTACCGGTACAGTTTATACTCACCGGAGAGCGCTTGTGTCAGCAGCGGGCCATTGCCGTTGGTCAGGGTTCCGTTCACCAGGTCTGGGGACAGACAGACCGACACGTCACGATTCACGAACGCATTCGACTAGTGCACAGCTCACGGATTCATTGATCAGTCAACGATGGAACCGAGTTACGAGGTCCATCTAGTCATGTGAATGGTCACTTGAGTTTATATCACACTCATTGAGCATGAACGCGTAGTAAGTGATCTGCAGGACCTGGACTAGGTTTGATTTGGTCTGTCTAGCTGGCTAGACCGCTGCCTTTATGGTGCCGTCCCCGACTCGGTCCCGGCTGAATGTCTGGCCGGCTGCAATCTCAGTCCGCCTGGCCCTGCCAGCTCCGTGCAGGGCCGGCCGTCCGCCGTCGCCCGGTGCCTCTAATTAGTTTCAGTTGCGGCGCCGAACGTCGGACGGTACCAGGTCGCGCCACCCGCCGCGCCGCGCCGCTCCTCGCCACCGCCAGCCGCCAGCACAGCGACGCTCAACAACTTCGCGGCCCATTTAATAAGGGACGCCGTCGGCGGCGCCGGCCTGCCGCTGCGACGATAGTGGCGCATCAGGCGCGCGTGGTGACCAAAGTGGCGCATCAGGAGCGCGCGGCGGCCGGGCGACTCGTAAAGTGACGCGGGCGGGAATCGAACGGCGCGACACAAAACGAGCACCGGGCCCGGGCTCATCAGCCACACAGCCGGGGGCGGCCGGCGGGATACTGCGGCGATCAAGGCCGGTAGATTCCAATTCAGGGTGCAAAGAGAGACGTGCCCTTAGGACGGTGGCAGTTTGGTAATAGGCAGGGGATGAAGAATTAAGATGTTTGTGTTACGATATGAAGCAAAAAATAGCAATGTGGTGGCCGTTATTTTTCAAAGCAATGGCAATGCAAAACCTATACCAGTCCTAGAATGGCGTCAGTTTCTGCTAAACGTGCGTACTGCGTTCGATTTCACCGGACTGTGTGTTGGCCTAGCAACTGGCCTGCTAAGACGTAGGCCACTCGTGTCTGTGTGACTGTACCGTTATCGATGGCCGCTGTCGATATGCATCCTGCCGTCGACGGGCGTGTTTTCCCAGCGGACGGGCTCTCGATTGTCTGACACGCAACGGTAAACAAATCGGCGCCCATGCGTCTTGGAGTGTGCCGCAGTAACTAAGTGCCGTACACCCAGGGGTGCAACCGATCGGCTGAGCTCGACACGCTGGAAACGCTGAATTTCGGCGCCATAGTCAGTATTTTGTCTTCAGCCTGGACGGTCTCGCTCGGCTGTCAGTATGTCGTTCTACCGCCCGGTCCGTCCCGCTCGACTGTCAGTATTTCGTCCTACAACGCGGTTCGTCCTGCTTGACTCAGAATGACGTCCTACCGCCTAACCAAATCCTACTCTTTACTATCAGTACCACGGCCTCACAAAGGCTGGTCCGAGTTGCTAGTACCGAGGGCTCGAGCTCGTAGACAATAGTTATGGTCGGCGCAGTGCGCGGCAGTCGTATCCTCAATGCGCGTCTGCGGGCCGCTGCAGGTTTAATTTCCGCAAGAGTTTGGATTTATTTGTTCAACTTTGAGAGCGGGAGATATAAACAAGATAGTTCCGCCGCGGCCTTTGTATGGTCCGACTTCTCCCGCACAGTCAACACTCGAGAGAGGGCCGACCTCGCCGGACGTCCCGTCAAAAAACGAATGGAGAGCCGCCCTCCCCGCCTCTTCACTCTCCTCTCTTTCCTGAGACCGGCTCTTTCATCTGCTTTCTTCTGTCGCTATGCTGAGAGCAGTGCGCGGCGGGGTTCTGAACGGACCGAGCGTATAGTGCTCCACATTCTGTGGGAAGGTGTTCCGATTCGGCTGGGGCACAGCTACCAAACTCTGTCCCAGACTCTGCCTCCTCAGACTCAGACCGTCCCCGACTCTGCCACCTCAGTCTCAGACTCAGACTGTCTCAGAGTGCGCCATCCGAGAACCCTACCGCCCGTGCTCGGCCCCAGACGCCCTCAAGTCGGCCGCAAGGAGCGGCTCCACTCTCCGGCTCAGCAGGCACCGCCTGTGTGACGATAAAACCGGCCCGGGAATGGATCCGACGCGACGCCGCCAGCTCTTCAATGGTCCAAAGTTTAAAACTCTATCGAGCATGTGAAAATGAAAAGCCGGCCGCGAACCGGTACCGAATACAAACGGTTCTCATTATCGATGTAGACAGCGGCACGACCCGGCCTGGAAGCGAGCCGGAGGATCGGCGCCGCCGGCAAACTAACGGCATTAGGCCGATTGCGTCCGTCAAGTTGAGTGTGGGACAAACAGCTTCGTCACCTGAGCAGGGAGATGGCAGAGAGCCGTTAGGTGGATGGGTCGGTGACTATCTCTTCAGTGGAGTTGAGAGTTGAGCTCGTATTGAATCGCAAGTCTGTAGGAGACAAACTGTGATCGAGTAAGTAGGTGTGGATTCGAGTTACTATGAGTACCGAACGACTAGTTGGTGTCTTCTGAATTAATCAAATAGTTACTAGAGAGTGTGCAACGGTACCGTAAGTCGTGCAGTGACACTTTCAGCTGTCGCAGTGACGCCAGACAACAGCCGGCAGGCGGCGCAACTATTTCTGGAGGCAAATTAGCCGACAGGCTGGCGTTTGGTCGATATCAAATGCAGTTGCACCCCTTAATTATTCAATAAACTTGCAGCGATCGTCGTGACGTCCAGCTGTGCGGCTCATTATGTGGAGATCCAAAGGGCTCTGGCGACTGTCACCCCGCTCCCACGCTGTGTGACAGGTCGTCCGCCTCCCACGCCAGACCGATTGACCTCCCACGGCCACCTGAGTGGACGCCCCCGCTCATGGACCTCATCCACGGGTGAGGAGAGAATGGATGGATCTGGGTGGACGGGATGGGCCTGTGTGAAATGGAATACGACAGGTCGGACTGAATAGGACGAATGGGTATATTGGAGAGCTGCAAGACCTCTGGTTTCTGCTCACTGACGATACAACTCGGTACAGAGCACCACGTATTTGTGCTGAAGCAAAGATTTTGATCTTACGATGTTTGAGCAATAAACTGCATTGTCTGTATTGACGGCCCGGTATTCGTCTTGTCCGTGATTCGCAATTCGCAACGCTCGCATCGATCGCTGAAAAAGTTTCCTCTGTGAGCTGTCGGTACCAAATATGTGGCTTGAAGTGAGCGACGCACTTGGTTTGGTATTGTTTTGCCAGCTCCCGGCGTAACTGATGGATGTTTCATCAGGCTAAGAGGCATCGATGAGGGCCTCACCGGTGCAGCGGCAAAAACAATGTCTCAATCGTTCGGCACGGAGCGCTCGAGAAAACGTACGGGAGGGTAACGGATGGTGGAGCAAACATCCCTTATTGAGTAGTCGGAAAGCGGGGCGATTTCGACGGCTGTCAGTTGGTGCGTGCTGCCGGAAATGTTTGACACTTGGAAGCTCGATGATAAACTTTGTGCATGGTGTTGTGCCTCACCCAATCGTAGTTTCAAACTAAACTTCGAGTATCGGAAATACACAGAGTGCAACGCAGAAACTAACCCCCCATTTAGCATTTTGAATTACACTAGAAGTGTGCATTCCATTTCCAACTTCTTTCGCCGGTGCTCACTACTGACATTTGTGAATACTTTTATCATAATGACCTTCACTATGACCTGTGTGACCTGAACTAACCAGGACGTAGTTACATCTGTGACCTCAGCTGCCCTGTGTAGATGTCTGGAGTGGCCGGTTGAACGCTCCCCATTTCCCCAATGTAGATTGTTCCCTCACCTGATCACGTGCCTTACGGACTGTCCACCTCACATACGGGTCGTTCCCTCACCTGTCCGCGTGCCGTACGGATTGTGCTCTCACCTGTCCGCGTGCCGTACGGGTTGTCCCGGTGCAGCGGCGACTGGCTGACGAGTTGTCCCCTCCCAATACGGGTCGTTCCGTCACCTGTCCGGGTACCGTACGGATTGTGCTCTCACCTGTCCGCGTGCCGTACGGATTGTCCCCTCCCAGTACGGGTCGCTCCCTCACCTGTCCCCTCCCAGTACGGGTCGTTCCCTCATCTGTCCGCGTGCCGTACGGGTTGACCCCTCACCTGTCCGCGTGCCGTACGGATTGTGCTCTCACCTGTCCGCGTGCCGTACGGATTGTGCTCTCACCTGTCCGCGTGCCGTACGGGTTGTCCCGGTGCAGCGGCGACTGGCTGACGTGGTTCTCGGTGCGGCTCGGCGTGCTCAGACTGACGGGTCCGGCGGCCGGCACTGCACCTGCCGAGTACTCCTGGTAGTAGGTGGTGCCGTTGGCCCGCTCGGCAGCGCCGTTAGAGGCCAGCGTGGCGCCCGCCGGCGACGGGAAGTAGCCGTACGACGTGAAACTCGCTGAAACATACCGTAGGGAGGTTACTACAGGGCGATGTACAACAATTGAGACACACATAAACACACGGATCGAATATGCTTTGGTAGTCTCGGGAATGTTAATGTTCTATTGAACATTTGATGAATTGTTTTAGCGTGTTTCTGGCATCGGTATCACCTCTTGTCGCAGATTGTTGTGCAAAACTGATGAATATTTAAGGCGCATGGCACATAAAGGTCGCTGCCTTTCCACACATCATGTCATAGTGTAGTCACAGAATAGATTTGAATTGCCTAAAAACGGCTCACGCGGGCATGTTACACATTATGCTCGCATTTATCACGCGAATAACATGGAATTGGGGATCTGGTCAGAGTGCTGTCGTGCTCCAACCAGGCAAATGCTTTGGGAATTTTGCTTCTTTGAAAAAGCGGAGAACGTTGCAGTGCAGGTAAGTCGACATATCGGCTTTGGAAACACAACCTCCACTGTCAACGTAGGGAACACACCGGTTTTCATAGTCAAGACCTCAACATACATCAAAATACAGAGTTCACATACCCACGCATCAAGAGAAAGGAGAACGACCGTAGGAAGAACACACTAATTACGAACTAGATAGATTACTAAATAGATAGATCGCTAGATCGCTAACTCGAGAGAAGTCACCTAGAGTCTAGCTAGAACACCGTCTAATTCACAGCATCTCACCTACCAGCGGACGGCCGCCGACTACGCGATACTAACTTCAGACGCAATATCGGAGAGCGTTGCCAACTCCTCAATCGCCACCGCTCCAATACAGACTAGGAATATCGTCTAGAACTACGGATATTCGCCTCTCTATTCGGCCGAGAAGTCCACTCGTCTAGATCTAGTGTTAATATCATCGGGCGCATTTACCTCTAAAGCCCGGTCGTAAATACGGGGCCGACTCGGCCGCGGAAGATCCGCCTAAATCCCTACGGCTACTGCTATGTATTCGGCAGATATATAGTCAGGCTACACACTCATTAGGCATTATCCTTACCTAATTTATCGCCGCCAGGATTGGCCAGTGGACGCGGGGCGCGGCTCACTTTGTCGGCTCGGAGCCAAATGAGAAGTGAGTTGAGTCGCGGCACGCGGGCCGCACTAATCCCTCGCCCGCTCCACTGACATTACCCTCTTTACTGGATGAGTCGTTGTGGGAGGATGGAGGAGCACTTGGTACTGCTAGTTTGGGCTCTCCGGTGACTGCGCATGCTGGGCCGAACACTGGCGACTACGGGCGATGGTCTAACGACAGGGCGACTAGGCGACTAGAGGTGGCGGCGGAGACTACTGGCAGGACGGCCGCCGTCGCCGCGGCGGGGGCGGCAGGAGCCCCAGCCGGCGCAGCCAATAGGATCTAGCTGTGTGCCAGTCTTATGGCGGAACACGTTCATACACCATTCAGTGCGCTGCAGCCCCAGCCGCCCCCGCCGCCGCTGCCACCGCCGCCGCCACCTCTAGCGCCGAATTTTCGCACCCTATCAGTCAGAACCCGCCCGCAGCCGCCATACCGCTCAGACCGATAGGCGAAGTCACCGGTAGAACGCAGACTATCGAATAATAATGTGCTGATTAAAAAAAAAAAATCGGCCTTTACCATCGACAGCACCTTGTACTGATTCCGTCACAATTTACTAAGCTGAGATAGCAGGAAAAAGTTTGTTTGCAATTCGGATATGAACGATTGGGTAAGAAGCAAGGGAACTGGTAGTTATATCAATGGAACACTAGCCTGGACATCATTTTTGTTTCTTTTTCCTTGAGCAATGCTAAGTTGTCTACGCACGCATCAGTTTGCGGGCCGATAACTATGATATGTGGCTGTCGTTAGTGTATTGGCCGGGAGGCGCACCCCGCAGACTGGCGGGATACCAGCCTCGATCCCCGACGTGCGGTCGACCGCCCGGCACAGAGAGAGCACATTGAAGAACACATGCACACACGACACGAAGGCTCCGCGGAGCACACAATCGGCCGGAGCACACAAACAAGACGGAACCCACGCGCTCCGGCGCGGAGCACAGCGAAAACACGCAGCACATCAAGAGTGTAACAGCGAAACGCGATATTGCACATCGGTAAAACGCTTCATATATGTGTAATAAGTAACACTGGTGTTACAATAGAAACTGGGGCGGTATGGAGCGTCCGTGAAACGCTGCACGGCTCGATATCAAAACTATGTCCTCTGCAAAGAGGTGGTCGGAAAAGGTGATCATTGCGACGAGCTTGTTAAATCCACCCAGCAGGCAAACAACGCAAGCGATAACAGTGAACAAACATTGGCGAAGTCAAAGCATCGTGACAGATATTTGTGTGGGATCTTTGACAGCATGATATGATATGCAAGGACATGAAAGTGATGGCTGAATCTGAAGCGACAAGCCGACCCACCCACGTATTGAAGTTATATCTGAATCGAATGGTTTACAATAGAATCCTGCTGTACGATAGTGTAATAACGTCAACAAATAATAAGGTATCTTTATGCATAATAACATTTGTAATATTGTTGGTAGATGTGGACTTTCGAATCTATCACTGTTCGCTTCACGTTACAACGCATCAAATGGAATTATGGCCATTACTTTGTCCGAGAAGAGGCGAGGAAAAATCACTTAAATCGAGCGCTGAGGAAAATATTACCGGGGACCTTACAGCTAACAAAATGAAGTCAAGCCTCGATTCATCTCCCGATACTCACTTACTGTAAACCTTAACCTATCCCTAAAGGCAGAAGCCCAGCTATCACTAGAACACCTATAACAACCGGATCGACAAAAGTAAAAGACTGGACAACTACCGGATTAGAGATGGGATTCAAATGGACTACCTACGCGTCACTCCCAACTGGCCACTGTAGCCACAACTAACACCGATAACCGAGGACCAAGATGACGTGGCTAGCGAGAGACGGGCGGCGCTCTGCCTCCGTTCATTTTGCGTGCCGCTGGGGGCGGCCCGCCCGCCTATGGACAAGTGTACCTGAGATAGTAACCGCGGCCCGGTCCCGGCCGAACCGTCTGCGCTCCGGTCTGGCCTGCGTCCAACGGGGCCGACGTGGCCATCAGTGGCAGCCGCCGCCGCTTTGACACGACGATAGCGGCGTCATAACTCGTCGCCGAGCGCTCGGGCCGACCGCCGAGACTAGTGACGCCAGCTGGCCGCCGCCCAGCCGACCGCAGCCGGCGCAGTGGTCAGTGGGCCCGACCCCGACCCCGACCGACCCCCAGGGTCCTCCAGAACCCTCACTGGTCCCCCGGCGCTGACCGCCACACGTACAGGGACACGGGCGCCGCGGCGGCAGCGGCGGCGGCGGTGGGTGCTTCTGCCGGCCGCTGGGAGCCCGCCGGCCACAGCACATGCGGCGGCGGCGGTGACGGCGGCGGCAGCCGCGCGGCGCCGGCCGGACCGGCGGCGACGGCCTCACAACGGCAACGCGTGCAGCCCGTACAGGCCCAGCTCGGGGAGGTAGGGCACCATCTGGGCCGGAATATTACCTGCGTACGGGAAACCGAAGCCGGCGTAGCCAGAGTAGCCGCGGCCGGCGTAGGCGGCGTAGGCTGCTGCCGCTGGGAAGCCTGTAACACGCCCCGGCCAGGTCAGGTCAGGTCATGGCAGGTCAGCAAACATGACAAACAAATGCGGGCGACCCGGCGTCAGAATGAATGACGTCATCAAAATGATACTTCTGTCAGATCATCTTTTGACTTATACTGACAACGCCTAAGCGATTATATGCGATGCCTCTGACGCTGGGTCGTCCGCAAATCAAACAAACGAGAAGCGAGCATATTCACAGGGTTGCCAGCAGTGGACTAATAGCGTCTATAGACTAGTCCGTCCCCCTTAGCTGAGCACCTGTTCACTAGTGGGCCAAGCGAACCCGGCTCAGACGCGCTAAGCAGCCTGTGCTAACGTATTGTTCCACTGCGGCAACTCGTGGGGACACAGATTGTTGAGACAAAATTTTGTGAGGCAGTTTAACTTTTTATATGAAATTTTGTAAGGTTGCCTTCAGCGAGGCGGTTCATCATGACACAGCATGGTATTGAATTCGGAATCGGTTACGTTGCAGCTAGGGAAAATAGTTACAGAAATTTCACGGCTTTTGTTGGATGTTAATGTTAGAACCCAGAAGAAAGAAAGCCCAAAGCCCAGAAACAGAAGCCCGTTTAAAGAAGGCACCGAGGGAGGTCCCAGAAGCGGAGTGTCCCGGCAGCCATGCATGTGAAAAGGTGTCCACAGAGAAGCATTAACGCACGACGCGTGTAGTGAAACAATGAAGCTAGACTACTGAAAAACAAGTGACTTTATCACTGTTTAGGAGCTACTCTACAAGCGCTACCACTGAGTGCTGCTCTGTTTAAGTCGGGAGCGCCCGGCTGTGCGCCGTGATTGAGTCGCTCGATTTGAGCCGACTGGACAGGCGGTGACCTGCCGCGATTGGTGAGCGAGGTCAAAGGTCAGAGGGGGGCGGCTGAGAGGCGCGGGGGGCGGGGCGGGGCGTCACCCCCTTCAGACCAGCAGTCAGCGCGTGGCGGCACTACTCCGCGGCGAAACGATGGATAGGTACGTACCGTTGTGTCGCACCCCCAGTGACCACACGAGGAGGGGGAACTCGAGGACAACGAGAGAGACAGAGGGAGGACGCGGCACGGAGCCGGACGGGCAGAGAGTGAGAGAGGGTGAGAAGGTGACGGACTAGCCCGTGGGTTCTGGCCGGCGGGCGGACAGGGCGTGGTAGGGAGAAGGGGCTGGTGGCATTGCTTCCCAGGCCAACGGGGTCAAAGAAGGCCGCCCGAAGGCCGGACTGTACAGAATTTCCTGACTGAATTTGGTGCGCCGTATGGGCACTGGGATCTTACGATCTACCCACTAGCTATGGGTGCCGATACTGGACTAACAGCTATGCTGTGCAGCCAACTGAATGGGAAAACACAATGAGCGAGCGAGGAGCTGCGGGGACGGTCGAGTCTGCCCCCGCCCGACCCGCCTAGCCAGACCACAGGGCTGCGTCCAAGGCAACTCACAAGAAATCAGCCGCCACGAATATGAGGCCAAGGAAGGTGTGAGGTCACTGGGAGCTCGTGCCAAGTTTGCCATGCCGCCCTCCAGCCAATGAACATCAGCTTTAGATCTGAGTCAGCCAATCAGGGCCCTCCCTCCAGACCTGAGACAGGCGCAGAGTTTAATCGCTCTGACAGGTGTGCATACAATGATTAAGAGCCCGGTTCACTACGATCTACGTCTACTGCACTACGTCTACTACTCACTACCAACTACTGATTAGCCGTATCGCTGGGCAGATTAGAAAATGGACAGAAAATAATCGTTCGACGCATTTATTGAGTGAAAGAGGTTAAATACAAAGCTAATGACACTGATTCAGACGAAAAGGGGGCCTTGGCACAAAGCAAAAGTTGACCCGGGTGGGGGCGGCCCGATGGCGGGCGGGGCGGCGGGGAGACTGGGGGCCCCGGCGGGGCGAGCGCGTCCGCCGGCACCTCTCTCCGAGCTGTGGTCACCGGGAGGGCGACCCAACGAGACGTTATGCTACCGCGAGCCCCACAGAACAGACAGAAGACGAGGCCGTGAGGTCGCACACACAGACACACTCACAGAGGAGAGATAGATGAGATAGAGAAAGAGAGAAACTGAGAGCTCAGACGAAACCGGCGCCTCCGGCCGGTGCTCAATGTCGGGCCCAGTCTCCCCGCCGCACACAGACATACATACAACGGCAGGTAACACAGGCACACCCACACACCCTCCCGTCCCTCACTCAGCCCCCCGCGGTCAACCGCTAACGAGAACACAGCGACGATGCGACGAACGCGGACAACATCAGTATCGCGCGCGCTCCGTCCCTCCTGACTCAGTCACGCGCTCGGTCCTTCAGTCACTCGCGCTCAGTCTCTGGGGCCACCACACTGTGTCCCCTCTAAAATATATACGGTAACTCGGCGTCTTTACTGCTGCACTTAAGTACAAATACAGGCAATGTACGTACTAAATCAACAACTTAAGTACTCGTACGCAATGAAAGGATTTCAGCCAGCCCAACAGCAGCGGCTTACTAGTTAGGTTTGAGAAATTATAGAGAATTGCTGGGAACTCACTAAAACGGATTGTGGTCGGACCTCACAAAAAGAAACTAACCCTCTTGAGCATTTAAATGGAATTACCCCTGCAAACAGCAGCCCACTTAGACTCGAGAAGGGTACAGGTGTGACTGTCCGACTCTCGGCTGGTGTGAGAGACGCGCCACCGAGGCCGCTGGACTGGCCGTCGGCTCATTCCCATATGACGCACGGGTTGATGGTCTAACCCACAAACCACAGGATAGAAAACTCAGCGGTTTGTACTATTGCTTCTCAATACTAATTTGGAAGACACTGGTGGCCGGCAGCCGACTCCGAAATTCAGCTAGATGTCGTTAAAGCTCGCTAGACCTCGCCAAAGTCCATCCGTCAGCCGGCAGTGCGCGGATGCCTGTGACACCGGCACAAAGCTGGGCGTAGGCGGAGCTCAAGGCGATTGTGAAAAGACAGATAGACATGGGCACCGAGAGTGAGTTAGTGTCAGCAATATCGCTTGCTACTTTTACCAAAATAATTGTGTATAAAATTGGAATCATGAGGCACCCTTTGGCGCTAAGCTATATGACTAACCCGTGGCTAATTTTCACCGGGCTAGTGAGCTAAGATGGCTAAACTATTTTCGTGTACAAAATTCATGGGACATTTTAGTGTCCAATGGCATTTTAGTTTCGACTATATAAACTAATTATAACTAAATCCACCAGAATCTTGCCGTTTTCCAAATTACAACCGACATAACTTTAGGGGAGCAACATTATGAATGAAACAAATAATTTTTAAAAGCGTTTGCTGCATGGTGATAGTGGCCAACAGCGTAAACCGACAGAGAGAGAGATAGAGAGACTCTATTCACAGAGAGAAAGGCTCTCCTACGAACGTCAATTCGTCCGGCCCTGCATTCCAGTGACACCCTCCGGGGCGCAGCGCAAAATAGCCTCACAGGTAAGGGTGAAACACTTCAAATAACGAGATTCAAGCTAGTGTCGTATAACACAGATATACAACAGCACGAAAACATGCACGTCTTTGTTCATTATTACTGCCGTTATTGCTGGGCGTTCGGACTGCGCCGCGCGGCGGTCGCAGCGAGTATCATACACGGCACGCTCTCGGGCGCACGGCTCGGAGCCACCGGGGCACGTCCCCGGGCCGGGGGGCCAGTCTACAGGCCCACCGGGATCTGGTAGTACTGCTCCAGCCCGCCGAGACCGGCCAGGGTGGGCAGCGCGTGCTGCGTCATCGCACCCGGCGCCGCCGCCGCCGACAGGCCGCCGGCGAACAGTTTCTTGCAGCTGGCCAGGTCGAAGCCGTGCAGGGGCGCGCCGGCCAGGCCGACCTGACCCAGCGAGTGTGCGCCGAGCAGGGGCGCGCTGGGCAGCGCCGTGGGCGGCGCGCTGGCCACGCAGGCGGCCACGGAGCTGGGCACGGAGTAGGGGCTGTAGCGGTACGCGGCGAGCGAGGGGAGTCCCGGCGAGACGAGCACCAACTCACCGTAGCCGCCGCGAGCCGCCGCTCGGCCGCGCGCCAGCGTCTGCGGCAGCATCACCTCCTTGGGCTGCGCCTTCTTACACTCGACCTGCAGCAGAGCGGGAAGCGGAGAACGGAGGGCGGGGTCAACGGTGTCACCCGCCGCCGGCCGCGTCCAGGGCTCCATGACAGGGGGCATCGGCCTCGCCGCGCACAGGAAGGGCTGTCGACCTGAGATACAGACCACCCAACACAGCATGGGGTGATTGAGATGTAAGAGAAGTGGTGGCTATTTTCTACGTGACGTGACAGTACCGCATGTGATCAAGCCGGATATGCAAATAATTTCATGAATATCCTTTTTCACTGCGTCAAACTCAGCCCATGAGATGCATTGGAAATCATGACTGTGCTTGACACATGGCCAAAGTTATGCATTCTATAGTAAAAGTTGCGTCGCTGAGCTTTGGAATGGCACTGAGGTCCAAGTTCTGCGATCGGGTCGTCTCCGTTTGACCCCCCGACCCGCGCTGTCCGATCGGCTCCGAGGCGAGCCGGGGAGACCGTTCGTGCCGATTCGCAAACACAGCCCGCGCATAAATCTGGCGGCAAACTATTTTGGATGGCGAGCGGCTCTGCGGCGATCCGATCCATTCTCGAGTTGATCCGCCGGCCCACGATGCTGAATTTATTCGCCGGCCCGAGCTGGTGTCAGCAGAATGAACAGACAGAGTCGGCTGGGTCCGAGGAGCTGCCTCCCCAACCGTGCCGGGCCGCGACGGAACCGATGGGACCGGGCTGAAAATATCGGCGTTTGGCCGGCCCATTCGCCCAGCTGATTGCCAGTCAGGCTCAGAAAGTGTTGGCATATTCCAAACTCAATGATTGGGTGTATCAATGCTTTTATTTTGAATAATTGTTACATTGCATAGACGACATTCGTCGCTGCATTGATCGCCAATGAAGCGGGATGTCGCGCTTTCTGACACCATCGCAACTATGATCTGCTACTTTTCCGGCATCTCGGGCCGACTCTGTCGCTCGGGCTGTTCATTTTTGTCGTCCCCGGGCGGCCGCTTCTCCCGTCTGCACGGGACGGCCGCCGGTGAGCGCCACCAGAAGCGCAGAGTGGCTGGTAAGCTTTTGATGACGGAACAAATGGCTCGACACATCGCCCCATCGGCTGATTTCAAACAGCAGTTTTACTGGGAGAAGTTCGCTGTGAGCTGCAGGCTGGAACAACTAAGCAGTTGAGCGGTTCGCCGAATTCGGTTAGGACATAAAACGCTCTGTAAATCCTCCGAGGCACGGCAATCGGGGTCTTGATCAGCGGCCGCTCGGCAAAAATATCAAAATGAAACAATTTATGAGCCAGCACTTTGATGTAGCTGGAAGCGGGTGGTGCCGACGAGTTTTGCTGACGTGCAAAGTGCATTGTATTTGTTCTTTTTTTTAATTTTCCTGTCAGACTTTATCGGTAGGTGGGAGCTGCTGCCCTGTTTTTAGACCAAAGCTACCGCAAAAATGTAAGGTTCTCAATCTAAAATGTAATTTGTCAACATTTACATTGGAGTGCACATCAAGAGCACTTAGCATCTCTTCCTAGCATGCGATGGCTTGCATGACCATTGTCTCGCACACATGTGTATTGCGTATTGTGTTGTTAGATCAGGTGATCAGCGTCTGGGCCCGGGTACTCACCATCTTATTATTGATCTCGTGGAAATGAATCTCGCACACTTTGTCGACAACATCCTCATTCTCGAATGTGACAAATCCAAATCCTGCAAACATAGAGAGACGAGCGGCGTCAGTTTCTGCGCAGCGCACCAGCGACAAACGCAGCACGCCTGCGACAAATCTGACGCACAGGCAGCGTCGGCCTGCGACAGATGGGCACTCACAGAAACATGTAAATCTCGGCCCGACGACGTTGTAACGACGAGCGGGCGGCGGCGGCGGCGGCGCCGAGCGGCCCGCTGCGTTTATTGTCATGGCCGGCGACTGACTCGGGCACATATGGATCCATTCCGCACCGACGGGCTGGCCGCGGCACGATTGTTCAGTGCAAATAGTTCAGCGAAGTGTCGTCGCCAGATTCGAGCCAAATTGACCGAGCGCGGCGACCGAATTAAATGATGGTCGCGACGGCAATGTCTGCGGTGGCGCGGCCGTGGGGCGCCGCAGATGCGCCGCGAGTGTCTCTGCGCCGCGCCGCGGCACGTGCTAAGAGCTGGGAGGGTGGGAGTTGGAATGGTAGTTGTGAAGGATACGGCAGGAAACGTTGAACGATGAAACGTTGAACTGGCATTAGCCCATACAATACGCACAACAGAATAACATTAGGATATGCTGGAAGACATTCATGGTTGTCTGCAAACCGTATTTTTCATGAATTTAACATTGAAATTCATGTTCACGTTGTTGTTATCAAAATTAAAATTGGTGTTGATGTTCTACGAGTATTGGATAAATATCCCGTCGTACATGCTAAAACGTCCTGAGTGCGCCCCAATTTTAGATCATTCGGAGGATAAGAAGGGCGCCTGCTGTGTAGGATATATCATCCGACTCTTCAGACATCCGACCGCTCGTACAAGCTCTGACGTCAACGGGTCGGTCTCTGACGTGTCCTGAGACTCCATTAGCCTGAGTCCCATTCCGGCGGGGGGGGGGGGTCGGGGGGGGGGGGCACAGAGCGACATCAATCAGCGAGCCGCCGGCACGGATTTCCGGTGATCGGAGGAGGGGGGGGGGGGTGGAGTCGACCCCGGGCCCTCCCTCTGCCGAGTTCCTGAGATGCCGGGCGAGAGCGCGACGCGGGTACTGGCGAGGAGTGTGAAGAAGAGCCGGGGTTTGGAACGCATTGCGGCACGACGTACGCGTATTTCGATTTTAGATTGTGATTCATGGTGAAAATGGAAGGCTTTATCAGAACGTGTGATGTGGTGAAGTACGTCACAAAGTAGACGATTTCGTTGAATGTTTTGTGGTCGTCGGATAAATGGTAAATTCGACTACATTTCCTCCTGCATCTCGTGCGGCCCTCCGTGGCCTACTGTTTTTGACTCTAAAATGCCACGTTGGAATAACATGCATTTGAGTCGCCCTTCTCCAGACACAGTTTTATGTGGTTCATGGAAATATACCTCCTTACGCCAACGTAATTTGGAAGTCACTTAGGAAGTGGAAAGGTGATTATACACAATACTTCATGTAATTACTGGCGGTTTCACACATAACCACGAGTTCGTGCCTAGTTATCCTGCAAACAATCTGCTTCAGAAGCTACCATGTAATCAGAGCTAGCATATTCAGGCTATAATATGCCACAAAATGATACCTTTGTAGAGAAACGTTTAAGCCCACGAATGTTTGCTTTCCTTGACGTTAAACGTTCTAACTTGATGTTTTGTCGATGACGATTAAAGAGCTACAGACATAGAACACGCTTGGTGTTGTTTTTCTTAATGTTTGCCTCGGAATTTTAAATGTGCTTGGACAAAAAAAAAGGTGTAAGGGCATCGCACCCAAAACATGAGACGATTGCGGCTTTCGTATACGTTTTGTATACGACGGTTACCATCATATTGCTGAGATTCGTGAGGGCACCATCCCTGTTCGATCATATCGAGCCCACTACACAAACAAGCAATTAAAACGTCTCGCTCGAGGTGGTCCGCCCAAAATACGCCACCGCTACCGGCCAGCAGTGGACCTCACTGCAACGAGTGTCGGCAGCGATTGCAGATACATGCGATGTGAATTAAAACATCTACCCCGAACTTGCTACTGGCGACGTCAGGTTGAACTCCGTGCGTTTGGGCTAAATCCACGTTAGATTTAGCTACTATACGTGCGTTTGGGCTAAATCCACGTGAGATTTAGTTACTAAATTTAGCGTTGTGCTAAATTTAGCGGATTTAGCGTTTGTGCTAAATCCGTGCGCCGGAGTGTCTTCTGTGCGTCCCCGGGTCTGACATTGTCCCGACACCTCCACCCCTGACCTGCCGCAGCAGATGATCCGCAGACCCAACCTGGCCCGGCAGACGCGCCAGGAATCGCCGGCCGCTGCGCCGTAACCGCCCCAGTTGACGAGACGTGACGGCGACAATGCCGCCGCGCCGCCATCGCCTCCTGCGCCACGATCGTCCGCCACGCCCTGATGGCACTGAAGCGCGCCCCGCATCCCAATACTGTCTCTTTTTTGCACAGTTCCGCTGCCGACCAACCCAATTAGCCGCTGCATTCGCGACATCGTTCGGAGTCGGCAGTCGCCAGATCTTTGGCCCGAACGGATATAATGGCACGGTTTTTCTTCATCTCGGAAAAACAGACGCAATGAATGGAATTTAAGACGTGCATTGTCTGCCAAGCCACGAGCCCGAATGGACCATTTGACAGTGTGCCATGCATCGATGAATCGTTATTGTCAATTTGCGCTTCCAATTCCGACAAAACAATGGCGTTTGAAAACAAACAGCACAGCAAGCTTCAAAGGAACGCTCAATATACACAGTGCCTGGCAATAAATTTAGCGCCGTCTTAATTACACGCCCTCATTTATCAGCGTCGCGTTCGATTATCCTCCTCGAGACGACGCAAATTCAAGACGGACGCGAATTCGAGGCGGGCGTAAATACGAGGCAGTTCTACGCGGCGGAGTATCGCTCGCCTCAGATCCCTGGACTGCGCCCGGGGTATCGCGAGTTCCGTGGCAAAATGGCTCGAGCACAGGCCCTTAGCGATGACACGTGCCGGCGTCACCTTTCGTGGCGGATTCCGGGCGTTCTCGACGCCCCAGCGACACGAGTCCATTCGTCTCTGTTGGTCGGGAGACGCGCGAAACCGCAGTGACAACAGTAGAGACTAGAGAGCATTGTCGGTTTATTTGTGTTCGAATCGGACCGTCGTTTGTCAGCACGATCGGCTCACTAGGGAGGGGAAGTGACAGGCTGGGTGCCGTGCTTTCGGCACGGTTCGACACTCCGCTTACTGCTCTCACTGTCTTCTCCGTTAGCTGTTTGCCCCGGCGCAGTGAGATGTTTGTCCTGGTGTTCGGCGCCGTGAGATGGGCCAGACCGGTCATACCGAAATGTGAACTTGTCAGCGCGGTGAGGAAGTTGTTCTAACTGCACCGCTCGACTGTTGTGCTCACACCTCTCCGTCTCTCCTGCGTCCAGTCACTCTCCAATCGCACACCTCCGTCGCCACCGTCAGTCCGTCGGACGGCCGAGTAAAGTCGAACCGGCGCCAGGGCTGTTTGCTGAGAAAATACCCGGGTGCGGGGGACGACCGGCGAACTAACGCCGCCTGTCCCACGCGCTCCGCGACCCGCACCATGGCAAATGGAAGCGCTTTCGAACGTAAACACAGGCGGAAAATTAGCAACAATCGCTGGGCGGGGCTCCTGATGTCGGCTGGCGGACCGCGGCGGCCGCGCCGCGTGGTGTTAGGGCCCTGTGTCTCCCGGCCGGTGCAGTCTCGTGTGATGCGGCACAGCATACCAGTACAGGCAGACGCCGCCGCGCTGGGAGGCTCCGGCCGCGGCCTGTAGCCGGCTGCCTCGAGCGGAAAATAACGCTAATGGGAATCAACAAATAGAATATTTATATGAACTTTCCTGAAGACACCTGATTCATCGATTGCTTACGAACAGATAATAAAAAAGCAAACAATCCAGCTAAAAATTCGTGTATCCCTTACCTTTTTTCATTAGTGTCACCATGTTTATAAGAGAAAAGTTCAATTATTTATCTCGCGTCTCCAGAACAAGATTACAGAGGATTATTACCACAAGTTGTTCCGCTTTTGAAAAGAACCGGTTCAAACTTCTTAGAGATTTTATCCTGGAGAGTTTGCTTATTTTTGTGGGTGGTTCGATTGGCACGACTTCCACACGCGGTTTAGAGCCGATACAATATTGAGCTGAAAATGGTCGGCGCTGAAAATTGAATGCCAACTCTCCTCGAAGGAAATGGTCTTTCAAACACCTATTCTCGTTTATCGCCGGCGTCCAGTCGGTATTAGATTCGGTCAAATTTAGATCGAACCGTACCAGGAATTGGAAAGAGCGAAGCTCATCAAAACCGCTATAAAGCAGCCGCCCGGTGCAATTCCCCTCCCGCGGCGAGGGCCGGCGTTCTTCCACGGAACCAGGGGCGCACTTTGGACCGGGCCGGTCCTTCAGACGTCCTTAGACGAGTAGCAAACTCAGGTGGGTCCAGACCGGCACTGGACGGCCCAGTATCAACCCATAAAACTCGGCACCAGTGCATCTAATTAACGAGTCTGGTCGGTCCGATGGCGGTCGGCCGGTCCGCTGCGCATCACTTCCTCGGTGGCACCGCGCGCTCTTTGACGAAATTGGCCCATCCGAATACCGTATTGTTAAAAGTTAGCCATATTAAGAGGCGGAGGAGCCAGACGTTGCTCAAGAGCGCATGTGTCTTTTGTGACCAGTTAAATTTGACTCGTAAATCAAATGAACGAAAATGCATGGCCGTGTCATTGCCTTGATTTATAAAAGAAAAGACGAAATATGATGAAACATTGTCATGCATCTCTTACCTCGATGTCTGTTGGTCTGTTTGTCGAACATCAGCATGGCATCCTCTATCTGAAAACACAGAAATAACTTTAGGAATGACATATCTAACCATGCGATAGTATAGTCCGCATACGATAGTACACAGATTAGCAATCATATATACGCTGGTAAATGTCAAGGGTGATTTCTGGCCATGTTACTCAAAGTATTTCCAGAAGCGCAACGCAGCCATCCATTGAATTCCGTCATTCCTTCATTTCTGTCTGGCACATTTCTTGACAAATGGAAATTGCTTTCAAACATAACACTGCGATATTGAGCTATCTCTTCGGTCCAGGGCGGGGACCGTCGCCCCCAATATATCCAGGGAGGCCACTCCTGGGATAGTGCTCTATGCAAACGCAGCGATTGGCCGCGGTGTCTTCATAGATATGCGGGTCCAGTCTAGTTATCTGCGATACCGGCCCCGTTCGCTGCACCCAGCCGAGATAAGCCCGGCCAAAGAGGAAGCAGGAAAATAAAAGGAAATTAAATATGTTGAATGCCATAGAGAGGAAAACTGGCCGAGCCACGTCAAAGAGCAGGCTGAACTGGCTGTGAGTCACGCCTGCTTGGACCCTAAAGGACACGGAACCAGAAAGCCTCTTTGAGACAAAAAGCAAGCGCTTGCTTCAGCTTGTATTTAGACCAACAGCGTTCGCAACCAGTGTTGAAATCTATCTCGGGCTCTGCTCGTTGGTTGGCAGTAGAAACCGAACAGTCTGGATATTTTAGATCAAATTGTTTGATTGCTAGCCACCTGCTATTGCTAGGATTCTTCCATCAGCGATATCTATGCTTGAACGCAACTGGGAACATTTTCAGGCATTGCGCCAGCTTCAACCATTGAAGAAACTGCAACAAGGCCGACTAAACTGAACATTTAATTCATTTATCGTTAAGTGTCTTTTTCGCAAAAAGTGGCACGTTGCAATTTAAAGCTATCGCCGACCGCAAGTGTCCTACTCAGGATCCTTCTAAAATCGATTCCATAGGAAATAGGTCGCCATTATACCTACAAAGAGCAGCCCACATAGATTAACCCGCTACGCAAACTATGAGAGTGAAATTGCATGCCAAAGTCCCAACGGGCCATTAGAGTTATTGAGCGACCCATACGCTTCTGTGACACCGTTGCATGTTTGAGGCCGCTGCAAGGCACACGATCAATATGAGATTTTCATGTCAATGAAGATGTGTATGCCAGCTAACATGAAACATGATAGATGGCTGCCCGTTCCAGGGAAAATCATTAACCTCTTGCGCTTCATTGCGTCCGAGACGTTCTGTCAATTTTAGCCAACTTTCCCCAAACCGCACTATCTATCATAATAACAACCAATTTGTTTTCGCTGAGTATGGTTCTGGCTTAATTATATAGACTTTGACGTGGAGCCTACCGATGCCCAATAAAGGGGCGTTTTAGGCCATATATCTACTCACTCCTAAATATCGGTAATATTCGTCATGTAAGTAACAACCAACTCGTAATCCTGTATCCGTTCGTTATTCTTCTAACAGAAAAGGCCAATCGAAAAAGTCTGAACTTGCTCAACAGCAAAAACAAGCTATCTTCATGTCATCCACGCAGGCCATTTAGCTATCGTCAAATGGGATCGGTTATCGCCGTACCATTCTATCGGAAAATGACACAAACATGAACATCCAATCAAACGATAAGCCCCGGAAGACGTCATTTGCGGTGAGCGCCAAACAAAAACGGCCGACAGCCGGCTACAAAAACCGGTCACGACCGAACCGTACTCACCCTGCCGAACTGCTCAAAGTAATTCTTGACGTCTTCCAGCGTGCTGGGCGCCGACAGTCCTCCCACGAAAATCTTCTTTGTTCGGGTGACCATCTGTGGGTGGAGAGACATACCTCATCAGACGAGATGGCAAGCGAGGAGCGGTAGAAGGTCCGAGGTCCGAACGCAGCGGAGCCAACACACTGCGGTCGACAAAAACGGTCAGATGGAGGCGCGATTAGCGGCCCCCAGCTAACCGGCTGTCAAAACACGGGTCGGAAGGCTCAGTGGGGCGACCGAACACGACCGTCATGTCGCCTTCACGGAACCAAGGCAGGAAACTCACGGAACTTCTGCACGAGGGATCACGGAACCACGATAGGAGGGATCACGGTCCGCCACCGGTAGTTAACGGTCACGGATGGAAGGTCACGGTTACGGAAATGAAGGCCATGGGGAACGGTGAGACACAAGTAGGTCAAATGGGAAATGTGTGGGATATTTAAAGGCTATGGTATTATCCCTCTCACACCCTGTTCATTTAAAGTATCAGTGACAGATCACAATGATGCATTTTTTCTGCACTCATCGAGACATCGTTGCTCCGTCATTCTGGCACATTAATCCTCATCAATCCTCATCAATTCAAAACATAAATCCTCAACGCTCTTAGCCTGAGTATTTTTTCTCCTCCATTCACGACACATCAGTACGCCATGCATAGAGGCCGCGCCGTTGAAAGGCGAACAGAGTCGTGACGGGGGCCGTGTCTGCAAACATCCAGTCACCGTAGTCTGCAGTCATTCTCTGTTACCTCGCCTCCACCAAGGACAACATGGCTCACGACCGCTCCATGGCACCGCTGGACAACGCCCTTACATTGCAAACCAGAAAACAATGTCTGTGGTTGCAGCGGGGCCCAAAGCAAGCAGAAAACCGGCAGCAATGACAGCTGGGTCGGAGCTATGGCCTATGGATAATGAACTACCTATGTAAACGACAATAAAAACGAAGGTGTGTGGATGCACTCGGTCAAAGAAGCCAGCCTGCCCCAATGGACTCGCAGGAAGGAAAGCCTCCGTCGATATACCCCACTACTGTAAGAAATCTCGTCGTTTTCGTCGGACGCATTACGAATCATTCGGCTCGGCCGTCGGCAATCGCAGACAAGACTAATGGCCGTGTTTTTACGGTCTGCACGCCCGCACGAACCGGCCGAGCACGGAGCGAGGGACTTGGCACGATCGGACTTCGGAGGATGACGGGGACAGCTCACACGTGCTGCGCGCAGGATTCGGGAGGTTTGATCACGAGCTGAGCTGAGGACAATGTGAGGCTCTGGGTGTCCGGATGGCTGAATTGTGAGTTGTGTTTAGACTGTATCTTGTCACTTTTGGTTGTGTCCTTCGCAGGTTTCTGGTTATTAGTCGTACTCAAAGCATTTTAATATGTCTCACACAACTCGTGTGAGATCTCAAATGTCGTTTCGTGTTCCGCAGTGTTCTTTCGTGTTCCCTTTCAACCCGGCCGGACCCACAGTCGACAGAAGCGTCAGCTAATTTCAAAGAGCTTATGTGAGAATGAACCCGCAGCGCGTAATCTTCATATATTATGGCCGAGATGGCTCTTTAGAGCGCTGTGTAACGAGCCACCCGAATCGGGCGTTTAGTGCGAAACGGTGCAATTTCCCCGGGCGCCGAGTCCGGGCGGCCTTAAGCACACCGACGGGATCAGCCGATGCCCGACGAACAATGGGCGGATTCGGACCGGCCGCCCACCCAGGGGTGGCATTCGCCATGAAGCTCTACCACATGTCAGGACAAAGCGGCCAATCATGACTCTGGGGGCTGCGGCCGACTCCCAGGCCCGCCGATACCTCGGTGACCTTGGCTGACCTCCGAGGACGGACCGCGCGGTCGGCAGACATGCGCATCACGTTACCTGCGGCCGGGCGTCCTCCGCCAAACAGCCTGCACTTCTTCTGAACGCCGCTGCTCAGTGCTCATTCCGTCGACTGACTTGCAACATCTCCGTATGCCGACTCAGTCTCGGAACGCCGGGCTACTCCGCAGTCTGGTCAGCGTGGACCAGCGGTATTTGAGTGAGCTCCCCTCAGCTCTCCCCTCACGGGATCGAGGGGCTGCCTGCCTACCTCGCCCTGGCCGCTCCAGGTCACGCACATTGCACTGTGCGCCCAGCTGGCGCACTGTGCGTCCCACGGTGACTGCGCTGGTCACGGCGCCGTGTTTACCGCATGGTGCGCTCTGCAGATAATGCGAGCAGGATCTGAGAACCGCGGCCGATTAGGCGCACCCTGGTCCGCTAACTACCACTCGACGTCCTTCCCACTCTCGCACGAACGTAGCTGTATTGTATGTAAGGCGACTTATCCTGCATACACTAGCGGACTTGTGAGTATCCTCGCCTTCCTTGCAACCCGTTCACTCGGGAAAATATTAGAGCGAATTCTGTGATCAGCTGATTGCAACGCTCTTTTATATATTGCTGGAATAAGAAAATAATGCAAAAGCTCGTCTTAAGATTCTCGGACTTGCCCCAATTACAAAAGATTTGGATATTGCCGGCTCTTTTCAGTTCGAAGTGCATCAGCAACTCATCAGCCCACATAAACTTTACGCTGAGCTGTACGTACGAGCATCACGTCCTACCCCACCTCCACCCCACCCATCCTCCTGTGCGGGGAGGGTTGGGAGGTCGCCTGCCAGAGGCCCTCTCGCCTGACCGGCCCGGCCGGCCCTAAAGCGTCTCCAGAGATGCTATCAGTGTCGGAGGCTCGTAAGGCTAAATGATGCGTCCGGGACAGCGCGATACCAAAACAATGCCATTCGCGGCCAGGGGCCGGGCCGGCTGCGCGTATAAAAGCGGTCTCGACAGCGGCCCGGTCGGTTACCCATTGTTGGCGGGGCGGACGGAAGGGTCGTAGGGACGGCCGGTGGGTCACTGCGTTTGGAGGGGGATAGCGACAACGCCGCGGAGAAAATAGAGCCGAGGATAAGGTATAACGGTTGGCTCGGAAACGGGATCCCGGGGCGCGGTTCAGGAGCACAGGCTTAGAAGTGACCGTTTCGATAAAAGGGAGATTTGTGTATGTAGTATAGAGAGCAGGCAGGTACTTCTTTGCTTTTTTTCAATGAATCTTTCTGGACAGACTTAAAAAGTCTCTTACTTGAGTGTGCTGAAGAAAAAATAAAAACTTATACCGTCGGGTATCAATGTTTGACGGTTCGCAGTAATAGTTTTATTTTATAATAACTGTGGTAAGTTGTCATTAGTTATTAGTAAATCATTATAACGACTATACTTTAAAACTTGCTTCACAGCGGTTCGTTAAGTGTTCTCTGCACGACTTTTGCACATTATTGCAGCTTTGTCGATAGGCATACCATTGTATATGCTCATCCAACTTTACATTGCTTTCCTAACTTCATTGCAAGTCGCGTCCAATAAGGCAAGTTGACATATGGGACGTCCACATATTGAGTTTGTTCGCCGCGACTCAATCCGGTCTGGCATCGATTCAACAAACCGTACCTAGCACTGATGCTGTCAAAGCATGTGGTCCAAAACTCGAACCCTGAACGATGCCTGGAACATGCACAAATTCATTAGCAGGAATCCACCGCTGCGCGTGTGGCCGAAGGTGGACTCGTGTGCAAACGGGAAAGTCGATATTACCCGGTAGAGAATTCCACAGAGGTGGAATGCTGTGGATTCGCCCGTGCCTCTCGGAGACGATGGAACTTTCCACCTGGAGCGGCGGTGGTCGAGTGGCCGATCGGAGCCAATAGAGCGTCTCCGGGGCCACACCAACTGCTGAGTCCACATGACATTCAGTTCTACCGCGCGGCTCGGACCGCAGCAGAGGCGCCGCTCGATCTGGACTTCCCCGGTACTGGAATTCGGAGACCTCGGATCGTCAGGACCGTGTCTCCGACAAGTGTCCTTGAGGTCGCTAAGCGTGGATGAGCGTCAGCGAAATGCGACCACACGTAACGCTTCAGAGAAAGCACAGTTCACACTGTTCCTCGCAGCGGTTGGTTGGTTTAACCAGACTGATCCGCTCCGGTATGCCCTGGTGCTGATGGTCTGTGCGTTACTCCAGCTGGAAGCCGTCAAAGCAGGGGTGTTTCTCAGACCTGACGGATATTGTCCGGTGTCGGCAATGAAATTAACGTCGGAAGAAACGCCGTAGTGATCCAACCCAGACCTCAGGGTCCGAGACCGCACGTCTGGTGCGAGGGAGTTGGGTAACGTCGCGGAAGGTCAAAACAGAGTGGCCTAGGTAGGTATGTGGTAAATACCGCGGTATGTTGCAAAGAAAGTGACGAAAGACCCCCTGAGGTTAACTGCTTCAACGATTAAAATGGATTTATGATAATTGATACACCTGCTTGTATGGACAATGTGGAATTTTGGTGATTAATGACGTGGGAAACTCAGTAATTTCGTCTTCCCTTTCTATATCATTGCTTATTATGTTGCCCTCAAGCGTGGTCATCACATCGATGTTCTCAGTTCACAACAGAGCAAAGCCTTCGGTATTCAACAATTCACACAGCAAAACACACCTTGCACGGAACACTACCGCCATCCGAACGGCTCATACCTGCTCTCTGTATTTTCACTTCGCTACATCCCTTGCCCTGCCGCATTCAGCTGCATATCGCAGCTGCATCGTCCCGTAATTTTGCTGTGCGCTCAGCAACAAGCCTGTCTGCCGGCCGTCTACGGAAGCCGCATACTACCCCCGTCCGTCACCGCAGCGCCCGCCTCCCTCTGCGCTCTGGCTTTATTTCTCCTCCCAATGATAAAATATCCATTTGTCAGAAAGACTGCGCAACTTGGCCGCCGAGTACGGCCGATTCGGCCTCCATACGGCGCCCGACGGCGCTGGTGGCGCGGCTGCGGCGAGATATGGCGCACCAGCGCAGCTCCGGCTCGGCGGGCTCCGACAGATACGGCGGACGATTGTAAAAACAGCGCCGCGGCGGCGGTACGGCGGCGGCCGGTGGGAGCGCCGTCGGCGCCGACGCCGACCGTCGCGGACGATGAGGCCGTGCGCCGCCGCTGGAGACGGTCGGTGGACGTGATGCGATGGGGATGTTTACTGGGAGAGAGGGAGAGATTGAGGGTCGGGATTAGGCCGGATCCGGCCGAGAGGGTCCCGGTGGTAGACATTGCCGCCGCGTCCCTCTCAGACGCAGGAGGGAAGACCCCAGCTGGTGGTGTGTTGATAGCTCTTTTTACACCTCTCGTAAGAGTGGCGAGGCGTGACTGGTTTAGTCAACACCTGGGGCTCAAAACGATCGTCTTCAGATGTGTGAGAGTAACGAGCGAAAAACACCGTGCAAATAACCAGCATCACACGCCTTTTATGTGGCTACATCCTAGTATCGTGTCATCCACATTGTCATAAAAAGGTCGTGCAAGGAGACAAGCAGTCTTGTCCAGAAAGCCCCAGAAGGAACCGAACACCGTTCACAACACTTGTCTGTGCACGATCACGAGACGGCATCTTGTCTCTAAGCCGAGTCGCTCCCCAACGCAGCTTGTTTGCTGCTAATGTTTCTATCCTTATCATCGCCCGGTGTGCTATTCTTACCACCAACACCATTAGCGGAGCCAAATTAGCGCCGCACCGGGCCCGATACACCCGCCTATACGAGCTGCGGCGGTGGTGGTGAGACGGCCATTACCCCCACCCACGAGCCGCACATCGCTGTGGTAGCCAGCGGCGACACCGCGCGTATGTCCCACAGTGCAAGACACAAGTGTCATCGTCCGGCCCTCACCGGCGGCGGCGGCCGATCAGCGTGGGCGTCTGACGTCACTGGGTACCGAATTAATGACGTCAGTGGACGATTGAATTAGACTAACAGGCTACCAGTGTCGCCGGGATGACTGCCATTCCGTATTGAACCATCGGGCCACGAGCCGGCCGTCCATGGGACCAAAAGCGGCACGACCCGATGGCCGCTTTAGCTAATGAGACTACTTTGCTCGAATCCAAATAGTTACGGTAGTTAAAGGCACAACCGCACACTGAATATGATTAGTTGTCCAGAAACATAAATTAGCATCGCAATTTGTTGTGAACTTTCTGATTTGTGTATAGCGAAAATTGCTACCGACGCAGGCGCTAATGGACTTGTGAATTCTGATTTGTCAGAGTGCAGTGTTTTACACCGAACCGCCGCGTGAGAGGTGGTGTATCGGTCATCACGATACTGGGCCGGTGGATCCGGGGCCGGAGGGCTCGTCGGACAGCCAGACAGAACCGCACCTTTGACACGGGGCAGGTTAACAGGCGGTCACGCCAGGCGCGCGTCGTGGCGCCCTCTCATTAGCGCCATTAACGGGAGCGGTGCGTCATTAACGGCGCTACAGGCGCCGAGCGAACACCGGGTCACGGAGGGCCGTGAGCGTTGGGAGTTCGTGATTTTACTGATAAACAGGATAGGCTTTGGACCATGGCTGTAAAACATGTGTCATTGTTTATTTTTAAGCAAGAAGCTCACGTTCAGGCAATGTTGACCATACAAAAACGTGTTTATAAAATTAAAAGTCCAAAATAACCATTGTTTTCGTTATATGTGCTGTTTCACCAAGATAAAAGTCCATGTGTGATACTGAGCTAGGTCGGTTTGTTTAATCACTTGGTAAGATGCAGCCCCACCTCAAGAGTGACGCTTTCATAACTATTGCCCCAGGGTGACACAAGATCCCATACGACCTCTGGTGACGGCGCACAACACAAAGGCCGACCGAGAGGCGGCGCCGCCCCACTAATGCTGCTCCCCATTACAATATAAATACCGGATTCATATGCAAATGCGCCGGCGAATAGCAATAGGAGCGAGAGCAGCATGTCCGTCCCAGCGGCGACGACCGGAAAAATGGCGTCTCGCGCATGCGCCGTCGCGCGCGACGTGCAACGAAGCGAGCTCTTCCACTTGTGACTCTCATTTCTATTCATTACCCTCGCCGAAATGAATAGCGATCGCTGACAGTCAAATTAACATCCATTCAAGTTGTAATGTGGAGCGATATTCCAAGTCGGAACCGACGTGCGTCGATCATTGGCGCACAATAACGCCTCCGTTGGAGCCGACCGTCGCGCGCTGACCCGGGGTCACGGTGGCGGCACGCGCGGCACCTTTGAACGGCGGCGCGCCGCTGACCTCTGACCTCAGGTGACCCGGCGCGGGCGGGGCGCGCCCAGCTGCGCCGAGACGCTCGTGATCTGCTCATGATGTGACGCACGAACGAATCGGGACCGCCTCGGCCGTGGCGAGCCGGAACGAACGAGTGAGCGCCGTGCTGGGCCGTTCAGCTCGGCTGACGGAGCGAGAGGCGCGGCACCAGAGGCCACCTGCTCACCTGCTCACCTGATCGCCGGGCACCAGCAAGTCGACTCTCGGCATTACACAGGGAATCGGGAATGACAACGGCGCCGGCGCAGTCCCTTTTCTCTTGGAATTCCATGCTAGCTCATGAAGAGCAGTGCCGAAATAAGTGAAAACGCGCACAAACTGTGGGCTCAGCGGACGTTAGAAGCATGTCACTTCGACATAGTGGTGTTGGAGGCAGCAGGCTTCGCTCGCAGGTCGGTTCAACTCGCTCAGTTCCACAGGCGCGGCCCGGTGTGTCACCCACGGAACAATGGCCGGACTCGGGCCTCCAATCGTGACTGGACCGATCTCGTGGTGCGTCACGTGACCGTCCGAGCGTCACGCACCGGGCGCTGACAATGAGCGTCATCGGTCAGCGGCGTCACGCGACGTTCTGCGTGACGCCGGCGCTCGCTCTCCACCATCCGATCGGGGCCGACGCGTCCGGTCACACCGCGTTTCAGCGGTGTCACCGAGTGTCATGGAGTGTCACCGGGTCGAGCCCGCCATTCGGCACACAGGTCACGTGACTCGGGCGCCGCCCCAATCTCCAGCGACCTTTTGCGGCTCCGGGAAACGCCTGCTTGGCGCGGCGACAAGGGTCAATCGCCGACACTAATACGGGCAAAGCTACCTTTACCGGCGGGTGTTTAGGGGCGCTGTATGGCCGTGAGTGGCTCGTTTCGGGGACGCGGGCACGTCCGACGTCATCACGACGGCAGGGAGCGACTGGAGACAGCCAGCTCGAAGGAGCCACGGTGTTTACCAGACCTGGTCGGAGGCTGTCACACGCCAGCGACCGACCGGCGACGGGTCACCTCGCAGGCTCGCACCCATGACCTTTTGACCCCTCATCGGTCGTGTCGTCCCGTGTCGAACGCTCGTGAGAGTCGCCGCCGCCGGCGCGGTCGTGATTTCATTAGTCCGACATTGTAGTACCGACATTAAGTGCACAATACACTAATGCACTTTGGGGTTTCGTCTCATTTATGGACACGCAAATTGGCGGCTGATAGTGTGGTGCCATCGGTCGGATGGACGGGTGGGACCCGCCCGCGGCCTGGCACGCCAGGGTCAGGGTGCCCCGTGGTCGGCCGGCCCGGTCTCCAGGGACTCACTGTTGGGGCCATCCACAGTCAGAGGTGGAAGGATGGCTAGTCGGGCTGGACCAGAGGTCGACAGAGGTCGGTTCAGATGATTACGATTATCTACAGGGGTCTGACTGCAGATTCATGACAGAGACCTTATGGTTGTCGAATTTCAAGCAAGGTCAATCTTGCAGCAAGGCAGTTGCTACTTACGTTATTGAAAATAAAAACGATGCGATTTGAGAAATGCAAAAAAATACGAGATGGGGTAGTAAAATAGGGCGTCATTTTCTCTTATAAGAACATGGTGGAAAACATTCCCCGAGTTGACGTACAATTAGAATCGATGCATTTTATAAATAAGCCACAAGTACCCTACCCAGGCTGACTGTTCCATATTACCGGTGCGGGGTTCGCTATGGAGTCAGTGGCTACGACGATTTCTCCCTGCCACAACGCGCCCGCGTCTGTGTGCCGCCGCCAGCAGGTCCGCTGCCGATTGGTATTCCGCTGCGGGAATCTCCGCACGCGTCCGCCGCTTGTACACGACCTGGGCGAATCCGCCCCCGCCCCCGCCCCCACCCTGCCGCCGGCTCCCGGAGCGCCACGGAGCTGCGGCAGCTCTCCAGAAGCTGCGACAGCTCCCTAGAAGCTGCGCTGGGCGGCAGTGACACCAGCCGGGCCTACTGGGGACCGAAGAACGAGCTTTCCACCTTCCGGGAATACGGACACACTCGGCCGCAGCGCAATGCCGAGCACGCACTTGAGGCTATAAGGGCTTTTACAGTTATCAGGACGACGCTTTGGGGAACGGCTGAAGGGCGGGCGGCTGAGATTTTCGAGGAACAGGCAGACGGAGAGAGCACCATTGGGCTATTGTGAGAGTGAGGTGCGTGGAAATCAGACTCCACTAGATGTGGGATAGTGAATGCTCGAAGAACAGATGTCGAGCGGGGAATATAATAAAACTATCGCACCGAAGACAGGCCAGTGAGCCTCGTCAAGCGTTGGCGAACGTGACCAGAACAATAACCACGCCCAGACATGATGGAACTCGAGCTGGAAGCCCGAGTTGATGCACGGCTTCGGTGCTGTCAAAACCGATCGGACGGCGGGAAATTTTCATTCAGCGGCTACCGGAAGCGGCCGGGGCGGCCGGCCGCTGACCGACTGTGGCCGGCAAAAACAGCGCCCGGCGGAGGCAGCATCACAAACAGTGGCTGACTGGGTCGATGGCGGCGGCGGCGGTGGCTGGGCGAGGGGCGGTGGGTGGCGTCGGCCGCGGTGGGGCGGCTCCGGTCGTGATTTGATAGCAGAACTCTGGAGAGGCTCGTTAGGTACCGAGTCCGCGGTCCTGAAGAGGAGGACAGGAGGACAGCAAAAGGACACAGGAGGACAGGAAGCTCGGATGACGAAGAACAGAGGAATAACGGACGTAAGAACCGCATAACTGTGAGAGAAACGCATAATTTTACTCCCTAGTGGGCGCTGAGTGCACCGGTTGGCACTACCACACCCAGAAGATGCCTCTCACACTATTTAACTGCAGAGTTGATCTCCACAGCGCCTCGGAGACAGAGACAGAGGTGGCGCCACTGTTCCGCAGTGTCGCCCGGCTGACCCGCCGTCGTGCACACAAACTCCTTGCACTGGACAAAGGAGTGAGTCTGCACCGAGCTGCGAGTCACCGGGACACCGAGCTGCGAGTCACGACTCTACCCCTCTGTATGTCTGGCTGACTGCGCGGGATGCCAGTAGACCAAGTTGGAGCATCAGAGAAGAGAAGCAGCCAGCGATCCACGCCAGCATTGAGATGTTCCGGCAGTCAAAAGAAAACCCATTTATCCTCAGGGATCTTTATCGCCGCTAGCGTTTGCACGATGGAGAGGTTTTGTTTTCTTAGCCCGAGTCCATTGTAGTAAAATCATTTATCTACCTCCGCTTCGTTCACCCCACAAAACCAAACCAACGTCTCGATTCTCCAATCTCAATCATTCGGTAATCACCCCATTCACTATCGGTTCTCAAAAACTGGCGGCGCTCAATCTCTCCGACCATCAGGGGTCGACCACACCTCCGCAGCGGCCGGCGGTGCGGGGCTGCACCGTCGCCGGCAGGCATAAATTCAGAGCCGTCCACTGATTTGACTGGGCTGCACCGAGAGCGGCGCGCTGCCGACCGCCACGCCGGGTAAACAACACAAATCACGGACGGGCGGCGGCGGCGGCGGCGCGGCGGTGGGGTCTGATCGGCCGAATCAATAGCCGGTACAGCTCCTAATGAGCGCCGGCCGCGGAGCGTTTCGTTTGGCCCGCCACCGCGCCGGATGGACAAACAGGCAACGGGCAGGGGTCGGGGCGGGGCAGGCCGCAGAGGTCGATGGGGTCATTTGGGGGAAGGGTAGTCGGCATAAAGGTAGACTGTAATACATTAGAGAGGGTGGCACAGTTGAAGCAAGTTTCTTAGGCATCGGTAGGTATTGTGCAAACTCTTAAAATCTGCAAATTATGTAGAGCGCATCAGGAGCAGCGACTGAGCCCTCGTCTTTCGATTTTTGGTCCCTCATTCCTCCGTGACTGGTCCCTCGGTTCTCCGTGAGTATCCTGTCGTTCTTCCGTGTCAGGTCTCCCGTTCTTCCCTAAAAAAGTCCCTCGCTCATCCGTGCCCGGTCCCCGTTCCTCCGTGACCACTCCCTCCCCCCCCCCCGTTCCTCCGTCACCGGTCCCCCATCCCCCGGGGCCCAGCCGCGTTCGACCGGTGCCTATTATAGCGGCCGCGCTGGCGTGATTTGTGGCCGATCATCGGGTCGGCTTCGAAGCGTGTTAGATCGATACTGGAGCCCAGCGGCGACATCAGCCAGGTCAAAGGGGGCAAAACAGCGGCCAAAGGTCACGGCGACAACGCCGCCCGCTTAGTGGATGTCTGAAATAACGAACCACTCTGCATGGAGCTCGTCGGGTTGGCGCCGGTGTGGGTGGTGGAAGGCAGTTGCTGTCATATCGCCTTTTTAAACAGCGTCAGGTAATGAATAATTCCAGAGAAGTAAAACCTACAAACGGCACCAGCTGATAGACGGAATGACAAGTTTTATCCTTCTCATGCAGTAAAGGTGGTGCTTTATTATTATGTTGCACCACACGCCAAAAACGGTCACTGAAAACCGTCTGCGAAGATGATGTGTTTCTGAGTCCATGTACTCCTGCAGTTTTGGTGCCAATTTTTGGCTGAATTTTGTCTTCCGTGCAAGCGTCGCAAGTTTCCGAAAAGGTTTAAAATTAATAAGGTATAGTTGTAAATCGGATCTGTTACCATTTGGTGCCAATTTGTCTCTGCAGAACTCTGGTCTACGACTCTGCTGGGGCGGCTGGGGCGGCCGACCTACCACAATGCACAGCGAGCCAGCCGCCCCCGCCCCCGCCCCGCGGCGGGCCGCCGGGTGTTTCTGACACCGTCAGGAGCCGAGACACACCCTGTCAGAGACCGTACCAGCTGCCGGAGGCTGTACAATGCCCGGCCCAGTTATCACTGCAGGAAAACAGTCGGGCAATCAGAGTCCGACGACCGGCCGGGTAATTGGGACTTCAGGTGGAATTAGAGACACGGCGAGAGGTCAGCCTCCTTCCCAGAATGCACCGCCGCCGCCACTGCTGCTCGACAAGACTTCCGAGATGGTCGAGAGCGTGGCAGTCTCAGCCTTTATCTCGTCTTGATTAGCATGCATGCGTTACATCGCGCGTATGCATGACACTATTAGAATTTATGTTAGCACTTTCTGCCTGTCTTTTCTTGTCTCCTCTCTTCACTTTCTCATTATCCTTTCCCGTGTCTCATCTCCCACTCTCTTCTCCCACTGTCCTCCTATCTCGGCACCGCGCCGCAGCCGTTTCTCCTATCATCTCCCACAGACCGCCCCAGAGCATATGAGACTCGTAGCCTGCATGAAGATAGCGGAACGTCGCCATAGCCGGCCTCATGAGCCGCCCCAGGCGCCAGTCTAGGGTCAGGGGTCAGGGCAGGGATGAATCGGCTTACCGGAGGCGCCCACCAGCTCGACCCCACCCGGCCGGTCACTCAAACATACCTGCAACAGAGGGAAGGAGACTGTCAGAGGGGCGGAGCTCAGAACGACGGGCTCAGAACAGAGTAGCGTGGTGACAGGTGGCTGTTTTCAAATGGGCTTTCAGCAAGTCACAAGCCAGTCAAAATGAGAGTGGGGTGCTGAGAAGCTCAACTTATTTCTGACGCACGAGAAGCCTGTTAAACGTGATAATCACTTCTACAGCTAAAACTAGAAGTAAACAATTTTGGCAAATGAGGATTCACCCAAAGCCTGCTACGATTGAAATAGCCAAACAAGGAAGAAATGTTCAGTCATAATTCATAAACATGTTGCACGTTTCACAAACAACACAGGACACCAATTAGAACAACACTCGAGCGCCACGCCCTATCTCACGGCAAGCAGCAAGGGCCCGACTCCAGTGTCGAGAGCTGGCAATCGTGACCGGTTCACCTTATCTCGGTCACGACTGAACAGATCACGGTGGACCGAAACACACCGTGAGTGGGGACACACGTGGGGCAGGGTCCGTGAGTTGAGGCGATGGATGTGTGGGTCGGGACAGGAGAGACGTGAGTTTGGGCAGGAGTGATGGAATTGAGGACCAACCAGAGGTTGAATTTTTGTTTATTTGTCCGCTGTTGCTTTTCTATGCCAGCCTGCGCCTACTTTCTTAATACCGTGCTCTTGTGCAGTAGGGAAGGCGTTTAAACTATTTACACAACAAATTGCACCACCAATTACAGGCTTGAGGGTTACATAATGACGGTCAAGTACCGACCAGGAAGCGACAGTATAGCATCGTGAAATCCGAGCCGGAAATGGCAGTTTTAACGACGAGATTGAATGCACGAAATCATGCACTCGCTTTCACCTAATTTGTGCATGAACAAATAAATTAAATGCGTGAATGCAACTGATCTACCAACGCGACAAGCAGTTTGGAGAACGTGCACTGAGCTAATTCACTAGGTGAAGAGGATGTTATTTGTCTTGACGCTGAGTGCACTGACATTAAATCGGTACCAGCACGACATTGTTTTCCGTCCCTGCGCGTCGTCCTCACGCCATGGGTGGAGCACTTCCCATCGCGTCCGTCACCGTCACGAGCGGCGGCCGGCGGCGTCACGACCCGACCCAGGCGCCGCCGACGGGTCACCGGCCCTGAGGTCGTTGCACGTGACCTCTGTGACCCGGTGCGGCCCGATTGCCACGGCCCGGCGGCGGCTCGCACGCGGCCGACGAAAACTGGCTCAGAGGTCACCCGGGTCAGACCGGGTCAGCCTCATGAAGCGGGCAAACATGCGCGGGTCAACGGCTGACTGTGGGTCGGTGGCGGGCGGGGATCGGAGGCCGCGGAAGCCTGAATAACACCGCTCTTTGCCGGCAGTAGTAGGGAGACGGGGAGAATGCAGAGCGGCACGGCGCCGTCCTGCCCCGCCCGGCAAACATTATGGGTGGAGGAGACGGCGTCGTGGCAAAAAGCCGGCGGGCGACGGCAGCGGCGCAGCGGAACAAAAAGCGGCGCGGACGTCGTCGTGGACCGGCGGCGCCGGGATCTTTGATGTGCCAGTGACAGGCCGGGCGACTCGGCTCGTGGCGGCGGCAGCAGCTCTGTTGAGTCGATGGCGTCGAACGGGCCGATTTGTAGTCAATTGTCGACAGCGATCGGCGGCCGCCGCCTGGCGGAGGACGGGCGAAGCTGGGAGCAGCTGGCGGCCGGTCGGTCGCGTGAGTCGCGGACGGCAGCGATTTAAAACGACGGCCGGGATGTGCTCCAATGGCGCGGATCCAGCCGCGCACATGCAAGCCGGTCGTTTAGACCGCCCCCGTGAGCCGCACGACCCCTCCGCTAATGGAACGGTTCCCAGACAAAAACGATGATGCTGTTCGAGGTCCCGGAAGCGGAGAGATATCGATACTGTCGGCACTGATATTGATAGTGCCGGTACCGATATCTTTAGAAACCGAACTGATAACGGTGGGTGGGTGGCTATCAGTGGCGCCGGAAGCTGTTTGGAATGGAGATGACAATCCTGAGGTCAATTAGGGCATGGAAAGACAACATTTGGACAGCTGCTGTCATGTTTCTTTCGGTGCAAGTCGTGATTTATTGGGACAATTTCCTTTAACGGCGAGATGCTTGCAAGGTGTGTTCGCAATAAAAACAGGCCAACAATCGTGTCCCACTAAAAGTTTAAAAGGCATTTCAGAACTAGAACGCCTCAAATAGATTCGTGAACTTCAACGGTCACCGTTTTCTTGCGAAAGGACTTGCCATCGAAAAGAAAAATTACATGAATCATGAGACTGTGCAATAGAAGCTTCAAAAAAGAACATAAGCTATGATAATAACACGGAACAAAAATGATAGACGAACGCGTTTCGGCTAAATCACCGTCATCAGCGTCTAAAAGGAGAACAAGAGGCACACATCGAGCAAATATCACAGTTCAATCGTTTTGATTTTTACATACACTTTTAAACAAGCATGTGACAATGTGGTTACATTTCCTTTGACAAAGAGAAAATATCCTAAAAGAATCCTAAGAGAATAACCACATTGTACAGTTTACACAGGTGTTGCACAATTCATATGTGGATGTTTAAAATGCCAAACAACGCCGCTGCTTTTGCCCACTTCATGAAACCAACCCTGACATTAATGGTATCACTCGTAGCAATAAACGCCGCTTCAGTAGCCTTTCTGTTGTCGCGATTACTACATGACGTGAGTACCTTTGCCCCGTCCCAGTATGGGAGATGGTTTGAGAACTCAAACCATCTCCCATACTGGGACGGGGCAAAGGTACTCACGTCATGTAGTAATCGCGACAACAGAAAGGCTACTGAAGCGGCGTTTATTGCTACGAGTGATACCATTAATGTCAGGGTTGGTTTCATGAAGTGGGCAAAAGCAGCGGCGTTGTTTGGCATTTTAAACATCCACATATGAATTGTGCAACACCTGTGTAAACTGTACAATGTGGTTATTCTCTTAGGATTCTTTTAGGATATTTTCTCTTTGTCAAAGGAAATGTAACCACATTGTCACATGCTTGTTTAAAAGTGTATGTAAAAATCAAAACGATTGAACTGTGATATTTGCTCGATGTGTGCCTCTTGTTCTCCTTTTAGACGCTGATGACGGTGATTTAGCCGAAACGCGTTCGTCTATCATTTTTGTTCCGTGTTATTATACTTGTCTCAACTGAAATATAAGCTATGATGTCACTCCACTTACTTTTCACAGTTAAATATCGATCATGATAGCGAAAACGCCAGTCAGTCTCCTTACCGGGACACCATTCAGTCAGGTGCCGACACCGAAATTGATCGTATCGTTAGCACCATTCGCACGTCATCATTCGCGATGCTTGAACTATCATGGTAGCGTCATTGTGATAATAAATCGTTCGTGGCGATATCTCTGCAAATGCAATCGAGGCGAAAAGTAGGGAAAGTTGGGGCAATGCCGGAGTTGGGGCAAAGCCGAAATTCGAGATATTTCGAAAACCGTAAGACATGGATGCCACCTGTCAGTGATGCTCTGAAGCTTAACCCTCGCCGGACTTATTGGTTTTCTACATACGCGCCGGCCGAGGGGGGGGGGGAGCGGGTACGACCCCCCCTTCGCCGTTTCGCCCCTGGTGGAGCTAGCGCGTCGCGGAAAAAAACGAGCGTGTGCGCCGTTACGAGACGCAGAGATTGGTACCCAATTTTAAGGTCCTAGGTCAACCGGTGACCTCTGAGGTCAGGTCAAGTGCCCCAAGGTACCGTTCAGTTTTTGGTGAATACCTTCGCAAAAAACGGCCGCAGAGCGCCGATTTTGGCAGCATCGTGTTCGTCTCGCTCAGGCGCGTCGAATGATATACTTTTTGTCCGGGTTAGGTCAACTTGGGGTGTTGACCTCAGGTCAAGGTCAGGTCAGCACCCCCAGGTCACGAAGTTGGTCGAAAGAGGTCATGTTGCATATCATTCGATTCAGCAGGTCTTCCTGAGTCCATTGGTGGCTTTCCCGACTCGCTAGCTCAATTTGATCAAGAGTTATTGACGAAAAACTAATATGACCTTGATGACGTCATAAATGACGTCACGCAAGGTCAACATTGCAAAAATGACGCTCTAACCTTGCAAGGAGTGCATCAAATCACGATTCTGTGTGCTTGAGATAGTTGGAGATCGTTCCCGGCGCCAGAATAGCAGTTTTCATTTTTCCCCATTGACTTATAATGGTGAGGTCACGAAAATGACCTGACCTCATATGACCTTTAGGAAAAATCCGAGATATACAAGTTGTGGGACTCATAATGGATACTAGATCCTGCAAGTTTCATTTCCCTGTGACATCTCCTCTGGCAGTGAGGGCGTTGCGAAGTTGCGACATCTGAAGACCGTGCAGAGGTTCACTTATGACGTCATAGGTCAGTGACCTGACCTGACCCAAAAATGCGGCTGGTGTCAAAAGATCCGGCTTGATGCCAAGTTTCAGCTCTCTATCGCCAGCGTGTTCGGAGCTATCGCGAAAAAACCCTATGGGGGGGCGGCACCCGCCCCCCCCCCCTCGGCCGGCGAGGGTTAAGTGACTACAATTATCGCATGTTTGTTACGAGTCGTCATTCGGAATACTTCGACTGTGAGGGCGCCAAGAGAGTTTTCAAGGTACGTTTCCCTTGTACTACATGCGCCTTTGAAGCTGCATTTCTTACTCATTATGCTACCGTTTGTCTGGCCAATTCGGTCAAGTAATCTTTAGCATGTCTTTGCATAAGTGTGCTGCCTATTTGAAATTTATACAGCACGTTGAAAAGTTATGGGCCTGCAAATGAAAGTATGGCAGGCTGGGGTAACGCCGAAAACGTGCGATTACGCACGTGTTAAAAGCACGCTACGTGGACTTTACTGCTGTAGAATAGCAACGCGTATTTTTAGTCACACAAATTACACTTTCAACCGACACAACGGCCTGTTACCTATAAGGAATGATTTACCTGGCATGTTCTTATTATATCACACAATTATAACTTCCAGTGTGCACCGCGTCCTCAAGCTCTTAAAACGCGTGTCAGCTTTGATCAATTCTGGATAAAGTTTGAGATAAAATGGCAAAACATCAATGTCGGCATTCCCCGTAGATCATTTCTCCCATTTTCGGCTTTCCCCGCAGTCCGGGGCAACGCCGAAAAAGTCACTTCTTTGATATTTTTAGTTTGTGCGCTTAACGGTATGCGAATTCATCAAATGCGCCTGGTACGTTTGAAAGGCAAAAGACTGGCCTCTCGAATGACGCCAACAAGAATAGCTTATGTTGTCTACCTTGCGTGCTACGGGCGTCAGAAAAAAAGTCTTCGGCGTTCCCCCAACTTCCCCTAACAGTGCATGGTCAGCGTGGGTTTTATCTACCCATTCTAGCAGGAACCGTCCTACCGCCAAAGCACCTTCTTTACTATCCCATGTGCACCCTCAATGTGTTTCAATGCTTATAGAATCCATGCTATTGTTGATGCATATGACATTTTGTTGGAATAGTTATGCTTGATGGGCTCGATTTTTTTGTATCTGCAGAACTATGTGCGCTTGCCTCTGCTGTCGCCTTAGCAAGGTCAACCCACTCTGGTTCTGTCAATTTGGCAAAGGTGAATGAAAACTTTGACCTATGTGTCAGAGTTCTCCCAACTCTGAAGGATTGGCAGATTGATGCGACTGAAATCGGGCTCCCGAAGGGACAGTGAATATGTAAGCTGCAAGGTTCAAATTCGAACATTATTATTCAGTTTGATCTCATCGGCGTCAGTTTGATTCAAGCCGAGTTTGCCATTCCTAGTTTCAGTCTTACGATTTCGTTCAGTCTCTCGACCATACTCTACGTAACCATGACCCAGAGAAGATTATTATCGCTTGCAGATTTACCTTCCTTCCCCCGGATCTATTTCCCCCGACTGACACTAGTCTCCTGTAGTGTTCGACCGGCAACGTCTGATGACAGACCTCTCTCCGGCAGGAGACTGTCTGCCTATAACTCTTTTCCTGGAGTTATTTTAGGCAATTTCTGCCTAAGAGGAGCATTTCCAATCTCCATCATCTGTCACTAAGACTTCAGAGACATGTCTGCGACAGCGCCATCGTCTCCAGAGCCGTGTTTAGAGAGCCATCTCCGTCACCATCTGTCTAAAAAGTCGTCTCCGTCTCCGTCTCCCTCTCAGTCACCGTCTCTATCTGCTTATAAAGCCGTCTACCGCGCCAACAAACAGCGTCTCTCAGGCCAACGCGGTTTGTTGTTCGAGCGCTGCCCGTCGCTGCCACCGCCGCTCGCTGCGGAAGCCGCCACTCAGCACTGCACCAGGTGACATCGATCTTCCGATTGCACCACGCCGAAATCAAGGCCCCTGCCCGGTGGCAGCCGCTCGCCACCGACTGAAGAACCTGGACGCACATTTGCGCAATGGCTCCGTGTCGCCGCGGACAAATTGTGATGGCAGTCGAGCAATCACGGTTAAATGTGCAACTCCAGTGGAGAGCTCTGAGCCAAATTGACGGCGAGGACGTAGGTGAATTGGATCACGTTGTGGTACGTGTTTGACTGGAGCGTTTTGTTAGTGGGTCTTTCTGGGCGATGAGACGCTCCTCCCCTTTCTTCACCTCCTCCAGTGGGTCACACCCCAGAAGCGACACCCTCCATCCCACCACGCCCCACACCACCACCACCGCCGGGTACGGCCGCACTGGTCCGCCGGCATTGTGTGATTGCCCGCGGCCATTACCGCTGGGGAGTCGGGAGAGACGCGGCCGCGGTCCGCCCGCCCGCACTGCGCGGACAAAGGCAGACAGTACATCAATCACATAGTGCGCGCCACATCCGCCCACCCCGGCCGGCAGGAAAAATCGACCGAAACTCCCGGCGCTCCGCCGAAAAACATACGCATTGAAGGCGGATGCAAAGGGATCAATTCATCATCTGTGCCTTTGGGCACAACAGGCATACATACTTTCAATTATCAAATAAATTTACTGTTTTCTTTGACCACAGTGCGTTGTGCTTGCTATGGTTGTGGTACGCGTTTGGGTCGGGGTTCCCCTCCGGCTGTCAGCCGAGGTTGCTGGGGAGGCGGCCGATGCCGACCGACCCGGATAGACCCCACATTTCGCCTCAGGCAGTTTCGGTGGCCCGAACGAGGTCACAGTCTCTGAAGGAGGAATCAATGACTTGCTACAGGAACACAATTGATTGGTGCAAATTAGCGCAGTGTGGATCTTAAAGCCGATAGTGAAACGGGCTCGGTTCGTCAAAGTGATGACGTCAAGCATGCATAACTTTGGTAAGATATAGAGGTCCGAATAGCGACATCACGAGCATCAAACTAGGTGAATGGCTGCTCTAAATCACTGGTCACCACATGAAGTGCTCATTATATTATTTCTTATACGACAAATTCATTTAGGAAACTTATTTACCGCCGTGAACTTACTGAATCAAGGAAAAAATTAAATAATCCCTCAAAAAATGTTACCCAGTAATTAGCTGAGCTCGACCTAAAATCAAGTGCCGATTGCCAATGGATCTCGGTGATTCCATCGCTCAGTTTACGGCTCCATCCAGTATTTATTGGAAACTGTTCGTCGTTGCCGACCGAGGATCGTCGGTCTTGGATCGACGGGGAGTGGTGATCGCGTGCACTGCACTGCGGCGCAATCAGCTGCGAAATCGATGGCCCGGCGTCGGCAGGCCCGTCTGATGGGTATGCCTCACCCGCCCGCCGCGCCTCCGGCCCGAGAGGACGGTCGGTGCGGCAGACAGAGGTCACTTGATGTCCCTGTCGGTCTGACCCCTCGGTGAGACGACTGAGGCTTCCTTCGACCAGTCTAACGTTGCAGGTTATCATGAAGAGGATACTTGGAGGATACGAAGAAAAATCGTATTATGTATAGCTGAACACCTGAAAGTACAAAAGATCTACGCACAAAATGAATGAAATTTGCAATAGGGTCTGTAATTGTATCCTCGCAACCCAAACCAGCTTCACTCAGGTTCTCATCATACCACGTCAAGCAGTGTTCGCCACGGGCCCCAAAATCCCCAGCCCAGCCCGGCCCGGGCCCATGGGTTCAGAGCCCGGCCCAGCCCGTAGCCCGCTCTTGGCAAATATTCCAAGCCCAGCCCGGCCCGGCCCGTCAAAAATAGCAATCTAGTTATTGTCTTAGTCTATTGCTATAATAAGCATGATTGATTACACTATTTTGAGAACAATTCAAATTGCATAAATATTAACATGGCAATCATGACTCCCTTCTTTTCAATGAATATAATCATTTCAAGCACCTATGGCACAAATTTTAACAGTAACAGCAAGCACCTCAGTCAATTAGGTCATGATTACACACCTATAAAAAGTTTACATGATTATATTAACTACAATCTATGAGTAAAGTTATCTTGCAAGCTGATGTGTGTTAACATTATCATTCATAATTATTATGATGGTAGAAAATGACCTTATGCTCATGATACAATGAAATGATATTAAAATAAGTCCAAAAAGTATTATGATATATTTCGACTTGCGTCGTCTTCAGAATGTACATTTTCAGAATTGTCGACGAGCAAATTCAAATCCTTTCAAAATAGCGTGCAACATTTTTGTGAGATCTCTGGCTAACAAATTACAGTCAGGTCATACCTATAATAAATTTTAACAGCGTACAATACAATGAATACAATATCACTGAATAATAATTGGATAAATATTGTCAATGCTACACAATACCTAAAAGTAACACAGGCATATGTTATTTGTGCAGCACGCCAAACTCGCGAAAATGCATAACCTATGCAGAGTGATTGACAGGATAAGATGCATTCATACACTTAATTACACATGTATCAGGTGCGTACAACTAATACATACACACAGCAGAGTAAACATGACACCAGTGTAGAGCTCGCTGAGGTGGTGTACGAGTGGGGGGGGGGACGCTGTCAACTGCGTCTACCCTAAATCAAATTAGTACAAATGGCGATGAAAGACGCACCTAACAAGTACAAGTACTTCAGGTGAGACAAATAAAAAGAACGGATAAGCCAATAGAGACATGCTGACAAAAAAGAGGACGGAAGGCCAAGCATAGAACATTGCCTATGTGGGAGTGTAGGGAGGGGGATGGAGAAGGGGCCAGGATGAGGTTTGTGTGTTTAGGCATGGTTTTTGGTTTCTTATTTCAACAGATTCTGCTATTTTCAGATCAGCCACATCTTTACATACTCTCTCTATGCTAATTTTGAATGAGGATGACGATATACTACATGATGGGTGGTTGAGGTTGGCATGGTCTCCGAGAGGGGTGTTTTTGGTCTTGTTTTTAGCATCCCGTAGATGCTCATTAAATCTTTCGCGGACTCTCCTTTTTGATTCACCTATGTACACAGCGGGTTTCTCATCACACAGGTTACATGTGATTTTATATACAACATTTTTGGTATGACAGCGGCTACGAAGGCCTGCTTCACAGGTGTGACATCTCTTTGATCCAGCAGGGCACGGAGGACTTTCGAGACCTGACCGTATCATATGCTTGGACACCGTTTTCCCGCTGACCCATGCGACCTGTGCCTTCAGACCAGACGAGCGCACCGCACCGTTCACTCGGCGCGCTAGTGTTTCGTCAATGTACGGGAGCGATATGTAGGTCGTGTCATTTTTGTTGCGTCCAGTGGTGTTGTGTTTGTGACCTTTCTGTGTGTGGTGCATGATCTTGTGCTTAGTTCTCTGTATGAGTTTGTTGGGGTATCCGTTGTGTCTGAAAAGTGTCTCTACGACCTTCATTCCTCGCTCTTTTGCCTGTCTGTCTGAACCTAGCCGTTTAGCCCGCAAGAGTTGTGAGTGGAGTACTGATCGTTTGCATTGCATTGGGTGTGCTGATGTGTAGTGAATGATAATAGGTGCAGCCATAGGTTTGATGTACAATTCTGTGCTGTAGGTGCCGTCTTCTTGTACTGTGATGATGGTGTCTAGATAGGGTATGTTTCTATTTGGTGTTCTGTCAGTTCTTTCGATAGTGAATTTCAGCGCTGGGTGGAAGTCGTTCATAAACTGGAAATACTCGTCAAGCTTGTCTGCCCCATGGGTCCAAATGCCTAGCACAAATGCCTATATGATACGGTCAGGTCTCGAAAGTCCTCCGTGCCCTGCTGGATCAAAGAGATGTCACACCTGTGAAGCAGGCCTTCGTAGCCGCTGTCATACCAAAAATGTTGTATATAAAATCACATGTAACCTGTGTGATGAGAAACCCGCTGTGTACATAGGTGAATCAAAAAGGAGAGTCCGCGAAAGATTTAATGAGCATCTACGGGATGCTAAAAACAAGACCAAAAACACCCCTCTCGGAGACCATGCCAACCTCAACCACCCATCATGTAGTATATCGTCATCCTCATTCAAAATTAGCATAGAGAGAGTATGTAAAGATGTGGCTGATCTGAAAATAGCAGAATCTGTTGAAATAAGAAACCAAAAACCATGCCTAAACACACAAACCTCATCCTGGCCCCTTCTCCATCCCCCTCCCTACACTCCCACATAGGCAATGTTCTATGCTTGGCCTTCCGTCCTCTTTTTTGTCAGCATGTCTCTATTGGCTTATCCGTTCTTTTTATTTGTCTCACCTGAAGTACTTGTACTTGTTAGGTGCGTCTTTCATCGCCATTTGTACTAATTTGATTTAGGGTAGACGCAGTTGACAGCGTCCCCCCCCCACTCGTACACCACCTCAGCGAGCTCTACACTGGTGTCATGTTTACTCTGCTGTGTGTATGTATTAGTTGTACGCACCTGATACATGTGTAATTAAGTGTATGAATGCATCTTATCCTGTCAATCACTCTGCATAGGTTATGCATTTTCGCGAGTTTGGCGTGCTGCACAAATAACATATGCCTGTGTTACTTTTAGGTATTGTGTAGCATTGACAATATTTATCCAATTATTATTCAGTGATATTGTATTCATTGTATTGTACGCTGTTAAAATTTATTATAGGTATGACCTGACTGTAATTTGTTAGCCAGAGATCTCACAAAAATGTTGCACGCTATTTTGAAAGGATTTGAATTTGCTCGTCGACAATTCTGAAAATGTACATTCTGAAGACGACGCAAGTCGAAATATATCATAATACTTTTTGGACTTATTTTAATATCATTTCATTGTATCATGAGCATAAGGTCATTTTCTACCATCATAATATTCATAATTATGCTCAAACTAGCCATAGCTCACCTCCAATCATTCATAATTGGTGACTCTAATGCATACTTGAAGGAAGTATTCTGTATTTGCCACATACTCTATACTTCCCAGCACTTACCAGCAGAAAAAAAGCTTGACTTATGGGAATTGATGAATCTGTCTGGGATTGACCTTGCTGTTGAATTCACTCCATAGATGCTGCAATATCAAAAGCCTGAGAAAGCATACAAAATAGGTAACACTAACTTTAGCACTGTCTTCCAAAAAAAGAGAAAATCCATCCATTTATCAGCAAAACTGATCTTATCTATTTTCAATTCATGCCCACGTGTCAACCGAATCTCTGTGGACAACTATCTGCTACTTTCCTTGCTATTTTATGTTAGGCTCTTTTCAAGATATGGATATCGCTAGCAGCGTAAGCAGAAAACATGGTAAGCTTGAAATGTCATTGGGTACTTTTGCGACTTTTACGCATCATCATCATCAATCGAAAATGAGCGAGCACTTCTTCATTGTCGCAGCTGCGGCAGGTAGCGATTTTGACCAGTTGTATAATAAAACATATATGATCAAGTTTTTGTTTTGTTTTTCGTTCAAGTTTTCAGACTTCGTGATTTAGGTTTTATTTTTTATTTGTTTAATTTTGTTTTTCACCTTGAAACTTACTTAAAAAACGTAGTTATTTGATATACTGTTGTGTATACTACCTAGATGCCGCCACATAAACATAGCGCCGCCGCCAGCCGCCGCCAAGGCCGCCGCCGCCATGATTGCAAATTTTGTTGAGAAGGGGCTGGTTTGTTGTGATTTATTTTGACAAATTTATGGACATTTAAAGAAGCTTTCATCGCGAAATACTCTGTTGAGTTCCTCGTTACTTACAGTGTGTTTTGTGAGTATCCTTTTAAGGTTCTGTTCGTTAAAAAGCCGTCGGTGAAGGAAAAAAGACTGTGTTGGAATTGTCTCACTATCGCCATATATAAGTGTTAAACTTAATGTAGCCCTGTAGCCGATCATTGTTGAGTGGCGTCTTAGTTTTTGGAGTTGTAGTGCTAAGTAAGTTATTCTGATGACTACATTTTAACTTTTATTACAAACTAATGATGCTAGAGATTCTCTGATCTTTTTGGCTGCGGAATTTTTATGAAAACCCTCCTATGTGTGACATGATGTGATATTGGATAATTCTCAAGATTCCCCAAATTCAATATCAAGTAGGTTTTCTTTCACATTGCTTAAATTTGGTTTAGTTTTTGTATTTTCCCAGTGGGTTTTGTTTGCATCAGTTTCCAAATTTTCTTAAATTGACATTAGTCGCAAAACCCATAGTGCACAAAGCTCTTGGCCCTGCCCGTCCATAGCCCGTTAACTAATGATATTTGGGGGCCCGGCCCAGCCCGTAGCCCAGCCCGGCCCATGGCCCGTTGGGCTGGCCCGGCCCGTGGCGAACACTGACGTCAAGGAACTTTCGACCAACACCAGTCTGCTTCACCAGTCTGCACAACTCAGCCTGATGTGTCATCACGTCGCTGCTGTCCCAACACTCGGCACTGTGTCTGTCCCGGTACTTCGACACCATTGGACGCCGGCGCTGCCTGTCCCGATGCTTCACCATCTGGAGGGCGATAGTCGCTGCCGTGACGACAGCAGCTCTCTCCCCGTCACGTCACCGTGGGGTGTCACATTGCGTCAAGACTGGAGAGATCACTGACTGTTCCGACTGCGGATCGTCACAACTCTGAGGATGTGTGAATGCAAACACATATTCATACGCGGCAGTTGGGTTCGCTGCGAACGATGTGAGAGGATATTAAAAGCGATGGCACCTTGAAAAGGTGATGATTGATTAGGCTGTCTAAAACGTGATATTATATGGACGATCCTAACATGTTGCAGTAGTGAACGAAGCGGCTGCATGTGACAAGGCTTTTCAACAAAGGGATGGACGGTCATCATCTTTGCCAATAAGCCGTGCCAGAAAGAAGTAGGTACACATGTGATTACAAAGAGGGGGAGGGTTTGTCTGATGGATACCCCGCAGCATCACTGATCTGCGCTTGCTGCTAAATCGATCGAAGCACTTCCCAAACGTCGGATATTACCGAATAGCCCTTATGAAGCGTTGCTCTTGCGACTGTAGCTCCACTCGAATTCTTGCCGTTTCTGGGATGCCTGCAGGGCCGCTGGAATACCGCCTCGGCTGGAACACCCGCCGCTGTCACGCTCGCGGCACTTCTGGAGCGGCTGGCTGGCAGCGACATGCACTATGATGGATCGGAGCACATTTGACACGGCAGCGCTCGGGCGCTAATGAGAGCGTCTGAGCTGGGCGCGCTTCATGCTCTTTAGCCACATCACACGGCGGTGACTGGCGCCCGACCGCTGACGAGCGCCGTCAGGAGAGCGTGGTTCCGCACACACGTGCCTTTCGTACCACAACTGACACGCTCCGCGGCGCCTCGTCCTACCGCGCATCACGAACATATGTCGCACTGGGTTGTAGGTGGTGATTGAGCTCATCTGCATGATGAAATTTGAGAACAAAGGAGAAAGAAGTGACCGAGAAGGAAGAACTGGTCGTGGCGACCGGTACCGCCACTCTGAGATTCGGAGGGCCGACTACTGAGCCGGTATCAATGGCAGCCCGGTCGAGTCACCGTGATGCAGCCGTCACCGTCACCGTCACCGTCCGGTCGCTGGTCGGAACGGGTGCCGTCGTGACTGCTCGAGGAGCCGGTGCCACCCTCGGGGCCGCACGACACTGTGACTCGTCACATGTGAGCTGGCCGGCTCACGGCGAACGAGGCGAGCGGCCACACTCGAAAGAAATGGTGGAACCTTCTGGTCTACCTTCTGTCGCTGTCAGGTGATCCGATAGTCTTATCCAAAAGATGAAAGGGATCTCATCGATGGAAAAAATCGCCCAGTCTGCCCATAAGAACCTAGCACTTATACATAAGTGCTATAGATGATGCTTGATATAGATGATGCTTGCATTAGAATAAAGTAAAACTTCACATGAAGTCACGAAAGGTCGCACCGATCGACTTGATTTAACCTTCTACATCTTTAGTTGCTTTTTGCATCTTCAATCGTTATGTATGGTCAACTTGTACATACCTGCAGCCTCCCCTGCGTGCCCGTTTAGCCTTCTGGACAGGATCATTACGCCTCTCGCTGCGGGGATGCGGGAGGTGAACGGTATAGAGCTGCCTCCTCCGACCGACCGACCGGCCTGATTTGGCCTCTCATTACCGACGGAAGCAATTAGCCTCGACCACGGACGGGAAGGGGTAATACTCGGAGTGGATGTGCAGAGGCAGATACTGGGACGACATCAGCCTCTGTGCATTGGCCACAGACTGAGAAAGGCAGAGCTCGGAGTGGCGTTGCGAAGGCAGTGACTCGGATGATAGCAGCATGTGTGCATTGGCTACTGGCGGTGGAACTGGAGCATGCGGGTGTGGTTTAACGGTACTGCTAGTTGATGTTGTTGCGCCACAGAAGTCGGGCAGTCTTTCATGACGGCATTCCTGACAGGTGTATGAGGGCAGTGAGGGGGCAGCTGGCAGGAAGGGAAGTTCATGGTGCGTGCTCTAGAACAATAGCACTGGCTGCCGCGGCAGCTGTCTTGCTAAGGGCGCCGGAAGGGTAACTATTGCGTCGTTTGGAAGCACTGGAAGAACGCAATGGGGTGAGGTAAGCAGGTCGCATCTGTGCATTATAGCTTGCTAGGCAATGAGCAGTGAGCACACTATATCAGTTCAAATGTAAGCTCTTCGTGACAGTTCTTCACATCTTACTGCTATGCTCATTATTCGTCTAAAGGCCATCGTAGCACTACATCAACACCATAGTCCCATCGTGATTTACTTCACGACCTGCCGCACCGGGTCCCGTCTTTGCATTCCCGCCGTGACCTTTGGTCAGGGTAGGTCAGTTCCTGATCACGCACACGAAAACAGCGTTCAGAGCAGCTCACGAGACCACTATCTCAATGCGTGCCGCCTCTCAGCTGGAGAAATAATCATAGGCCCTGATCTGATCTCGTTCGGCCGGGCCGAACATCTCTGGGGCGGCGTTCTCTCCAGGTCCCGAGATGGTTACAATGGCCAGACACAGTGGGAGAGCGTGACTGGCACCGATAGAATCGACGTCTTTAATCTCGACCAGCCCGGACTGAAGGGGTTCACAGCTTATAGCCAAGGGTCAGATGATATCTGCGGGCCCCGGCGAACATATTTCAAAAAACTCGGACAGCTAACGGCCGGGCGGTGGCGGTCTCTTTCCGCCTCCGTGGCGCGCGCCGGTCAACAGCGGTGCTCCGGGCGGCACGACGCCGTCGACAAAAAGGCGCCCCAGTCCGCCGCGCGCCGGATAAAGCCATGCTTTCACCGGCCTCTGCTGGGCACTTTGTCGGACGATAATGCTCGGTGGCGAGCTGCAATGATGGCAGGATAAGCGGCGAGCCCGGCCGGCGGCGGCGCGCGGCCGCTGCACAGTGTGGCCGAAGACCAGTTTAGCGCGAATTTAATCCCAGCGCCGCTCGGATCCACTGAAAATGGTTCTCTGGTTCAAAAACTGACGCTTACCCCTCACCGGACCTATTGGTTTTCAAAATACCCCCCTTCGCCGGCCGAAGGGGGGGGGGGTACGACCCCCGTCGCTGTTTCGCCCCTGATGAAGCTAGAGCCTCGCGGAAAAAACGAGCGTGTGTGCCGTTACGAGACGCAGCAACTGGTATCCGATTTTAAGGTCTCAGGTTAACCTGTGACCTCTGAGTTCAGGTCAAGTGGCCCAAGGCACGGATTCGTTTTTTATTAATAACTTCGCGAAAAAATGCCGCAGAGTCACAATTTTGGAATCATCGTGTTCGCCTCGCTCAGGTGCGTCGAATGGTATACTTTTTGTTCGGCTGAAGTCAACTTAAGGTGTTGACTTCGGGTCAAGGTCAGGTTAGAGCCCCCCAGATCACGAAGTTGGTCGAAGGAGGTCATGTTGCATATCATTCGATTCGGCATGTCTTCCTGAGTCCATTGGTGGCTTTCCCGACTCGCTAGCTCAATTTGATCTGGAGTTATTGACGAAAAACTCTTATTATCCTAGTGACGTCATAAATGACGTCACGTAAGGCCAATAATGCAAAAGTGAAGCATCGAACCTTGCAAGGAGTGCATGAAATCACGATTCCGTGTGCTTGAGATAGTTAATTAGGCTGGAGCCTGTTCGGCCGCGCCGCCCCCGACCTTGGTCAGGTCACGCCGGGCGGCCGACTAGACATGTTCAAAGCTGAATTGACGGCAAATAGGCAAAAAGTGGCAGCTGAAACTTGCTCGCTTATGTTCAGAAATGTGCGGAGAGTTCAGCCATGCCCTATTCGTCATATCCATTTTTATCCATTTTGACATTTTCCAACTTCTTTATGAAATACTATTGTGAGAACGATACACATGCAGGGCTCCTGTTCTAACTCATTAAACTCAGAAACCATTCATTGAAAAGCTACCATGATAGCAGAAACAGCTTCATCATGAATTGTGCTATCCGGTGATATGCTATTTTCTCATATATCTTCTCGAAGCTTCCGTAAAATTTACATTGAAAACTGGACATATTTCTCAGTACCATAGCCCGATTTCAGGAACCGGAGCGTGGGTCTACTTTCGGCAGGGATATAAGTCCTCAAATGATAAAGTGGCTTAAAAATAAGGTTCTATCCGATAACTTCGGACAATTTCCTACCCATTGATAGGTATAAATAACAGTTTATCGAAAGTCGGGTTTTTGATTAAATTCGCGCTAATCTGGTATTCGGCAAGACCGTGCGCTGGTGGAGCCCGGCCGGCCGTTCTGGCCCGCGGACACGGCCGGGGCGTGGTCAGAACGGCGTCAGGACGTGCTCGGGTCATCCGACAGCCCACTGCGACAGGGCGGCCGGCGATAAAACGGCCGCCTAATGGCCCCGCGGACATAGTGCCGCTCTGAATCTGGGCAGATTCCTGGATTACGGTAACATTAGCGGGGCTCGCACTGGGATTGTCGCCAAGCACGCAGGGCCCCGAGTCCCGCCCCTAGCTGGCCCGGCACGGGCGGCGGAGCGGCGACCAGCTGCCGGTGGCGTTCGCTCGCACCCTGCTCACCGGCTATCAAGCGGCAAAAAGACTCCGGTGAAAGAGCCATGCCGGCTCGGGCGCACGTTCTCACAAACAAGCGCCGCGCCGGGCTCCGTTCACAGGGTGACAAAGAGGCCGCGCTGAGCACGGCGACGACAGCCGGAGCCGACTGCCGAAACCGGCCACGGTCGGTTATCCGGGCCGGTTCTGGATCCCATGACTGATTGTCCTTCCATCCGGCTGCCGGGAGCTACATGGCCGAAGCTGCTGCGGTTCCTTATCCCCACCATCTCCGGGTGTCTGCGGTGTCGCGGTGTCGCGAGGAGTTCTGCTGGTCCATTCAGCGGGGACATATCGAGACGAGGAGAAAGACTAGAGAGGGAGAGAGTCCGACCCTGATTGCCGGCGGCAGATCCTATAAAAACAAATTGTCAGCCTATCAGGTCCATCGATTGCTCCCATCTGTGGGATGGTCGACGGGAAGCCAGTGGAGACGGGAGATGGAGTGAGGTGGGAAGAACTGGGTAATATGGCGACCCACGAGGCACCAGCTGCCCTCTCTGACACTGACGACACCTGGGCTGGGGCGGGGTGGGGTGGCAGACAGGGGCCCGCAGAGCCCCCGCGAACGGATGTCCTGATTATGCAGCGAAGGGGACCGCCCGACACCTGCCGTCAACGACGTTAAGGTCCAGGTGTTATTCCTGACAAACTGACCTCTATAATTATGTGGAATTCATGGCTTGAATTCTTGAAAGCGGGCTTGATTCATGTTTCATATGCATGTGCTTTCCATGAGCGAGTCTGATTACTGCTCTTTGTATCTCGGACGCGGGAGTAAGAATATATGCATGGTGGTTGCCACCAAATGGAAACTGTAGGTGCAGCTACCCCGGGTCTCCTAACGTGCTAACGCTAACCGTCGAACTTTTACTCTGCTGGTCTTCCCAGCGAATTTGCTGGCGGAGCGATCACCAGTGGTGGCCCATCCTCTGCCGTCGTCGCTGTCGGCACAGTCTCTCCATACCGTCTCCATCGCCGACCGTCCCCGGTGCCATCAGTGCCTTCCGTCGGTGCTGACAGCAGCGGGGCGTCGGTGCCGACGGCGTGCCCTTGCCGCTGCCGACGGACGCGCTGTCGGACGCGGACGGAAAGTCGATCGGAGGGGAATCGGACCCTAATCCGGCCACCGCCTCGCGCTGCCAGGGGTGACTCCGGACCGGGAGGGGAGGGGAGTCTGCAGATGAGCCGCTCGATGGTGTGAAGTGAGCTGCAGCGAGAGGAGAGGAGGGGAGGGGGGTGCACCACGCAGTGATATGTAGTGCGTTCGCTCCGGACGGGCAATTTATGGATTATCTACGGCCAGATTCTTGTCACATAAATATCCGGCGATGGCTCCGTGACACACCAGTCATTCACCCTGGTTTATGGAGAGACATTTGGGTCGCTCGCGTAACTCAGTTTCAGACAAACTAGGTCCATCAATCAAACTAGTTCAGCACAAAAATAAGGAACGTGAGCGTCACACATCAATCTGCGTACGTTTCTCGACACGTGGTAGGCTGCCATCGCATTACTGCCACAATACTCCAATGTTTGCTGCTAATGAACTAGACAGAACACCTGCCTAGAAATGTCGTTTGCAGCACACTATTCCACAAATACCTCCGTCAATACGTCCGTTTAGCGCTGACGCGGAAATTGACGTCCCATGACTTCAACCGCAAGGTAATGTCGATGGACCGCCTCGCCCGACATGCGGTCTCTCTTAGACCAGCGCGACACAGGAGCAGCACCCAGCGGCCAATGAATGGCACCCGAGCAGACAAGGCGACTCCCACCGGAAGGACGGAGGACGAACGGGAGGGTCTGGAAGAATGGGCGTAATGGGCAGAGGATAACGGAACAGGTGTAATGAGCTCACCAAGGGCATACCAGGAATACTATATCCTCACTTGAACGCACAAACTACGCTTGTATATTCATTGGCAAAAGCGTCGTAATTCGACATTTCTTTTGAAGTTTTTGAGTATTTGACGTGCTCCTTCACACTAATGCCATGTCCTGAAGTTTCAATATTTTCATTTACAAATCACAAATGAAATCGACCTGTTTGTGGTAGACTTTGAGTTTGACGGTGCAGTATTTCACTGCTCTGTCTCTCAAATCTTTCTGCTCAGTCTTCAGCTTACCGAGCCGTCAGTCATCATTGGGTTCAGTCGGGCCATCGTCGTCCCGAGTTCTCACAGCTGAACGGTAAGCCAGTTCCTCGAAAAGCCCCTCTGAGTACGACCGCTGCTGCAGGCGGGGATTTCGGGAGAGGTCATGGGTACGGAGTGGACGGCGTCGCCAGAAGTGTCGAAATGCCACGCCCGTGATAAGTTCGGGTGAGGAGAGCGCTTTGCGTAGCCCGGACGGATGGTGACTGATGGGTGAAGGTTCACCGATACTGGGTACAGGTATAGAATACAGATGCAGCTTCATGGTAAGACCCCGTCCTCGTTCTAAGGTTATAGGGCCTGACACTGAGTGCAGCAATGTATCTAGGAAAGTTGTACCATCATTTAAAAGTCAACCAAGGTAGGAACTGTACACCAACTGTGCGCCAAGGGTCGTTCAGACAACGCTGCTAAGTGCATGAAGTGCACAAAGCACCGGCGTCTTATTCATGAGGACTAATGGGTATAATCGCGCTTATTTCTTGAAATGGATGAGTGTGCCACTACGAAAGAAATGACTCGATAAATGGCCCAGCTCAATCATGGACTGCACGGCCACCTTTTCAACAACGCTACGCGTAGGCAAAGGGGTGGGCCAGAATCATTCACCATTAGGGCAATTTCGGCGCGCTTGATTCGCCTGCTATTAGTCGGTGGTGCCCCGATTTGATCGATTATTGATAAAGCAGCGTGCAGTCGGCAAGACAACAGGGCGAACACGAACGCAGAGCACGAACTGCGGTCCCTCTGCGCTACCAGGAGCCACTGACGCCTAAAAACACTACTTCCAGTTTCCACTTTTGATTCCCCGTCGAACGTCAAACAGCGACAAACACTGGTCGGCACCATTCATCAACAATCGCAACTCGTGGTGAAAAACGCGAGCCCACCGCTCCGGAATATGAATGCGGGACGATGCGGGGACGGACGCTCGCCGTTCCGCTCCTAGCCCGGACGAGGACGGTCGCTATGGTGAGGGGCGCCTCAGAGCAGCGCTCGGTCGCTGGTGGTCACCACGTGTTCAGAATCGTGTTTACAGCTCGCTCCGAGGCACAGTCACCTCATAAAGGCAGCGCACGTCGCCTCTTATTTACGGCGACCAGCTGGACAGGCTCGCCGGCAATTACATCCGAGTAAAACGAGCCCGATTGGAGCCGCATGTGTCGCCGGAGTGTCGTCGGAATACGGAAGTTTATGGAGTACGTGGTGGTGCGACTGTCTTCAGATCAGAGCTGCCCGTGTTGGGCCACGGAAGGTCGAGACAGACTAATAGAGACCCAGAGCCGCCACCGTGTCATAGAGACTGCCGGTGCCACCCATCAGCGGGACGCATTTTAGTGCGGCGCGCGCGCGGCTGGTTTGAATTTGTGCGCTCTGATTGAAGCGGCGTCAGATTAATCACGCTATGATAAACGGGACCGTAATGATGTGCCGGTGAGCGGCGCGCATTAGAGCGGCCCGCCCCGGCCCGGAGGCGGTCGATATACCCGACGCACTGCCGTCGCGGGGCGCGCACCGCCGGCCACTTTACCAGATAACAGCATATTAGTCCACTCCCATTTGCCTCGCCGTAAATCCGCGCCGAATTCCGCTCTCGCAGCGTGTGTTCTCTCGCAGCGTGTGTTCTCTCGCAGCGCGAGAACAAAACCAGCCAATTTGGCGCCGGCAATCTCCTTGCGTCGACGCCGACTCCAGGCGGCTCAGTCTGACCTGAGAACTCTCTCGCGTCTATCTGGTGTCATCCGATAGCACGGCATCAATTGGCCGCCTATTTACGTCAAACTGTTCTTAATTACACAGCACGACTTAATTAATGGCATAAAGAGCCGGCCCGGGTGGCATCCGTCGGTCGGCGCGGCGCTTCTGTTTTTGCTCGCGCTTCCTATCTGCCCGTGACGACGATGAATAGCAGGGCAGAAATGCGTCGCGTCGCGGGCGACAGTTCAGAAATGCCTGCGCCGCCGCCGGGCCCTCCCGCGGGTGGAGGGAGGGGTGCAGGGGAGCAGGGAGGGGGCGCCGAGATATCGCGGAGGTGACGGAGCGTAAAACGGCCTGGCTGGAAAGTCGGCGGCTCGGCGCTGCCAGAGGTGGAATGGTGACGGCACGGGGTGCACGGAGTCACGATGGGAAAAGGGTCGGGCAGAGGCAATGACGAAGGTTAGGAAATGGCGCTAGATTGTTGGAGCGTTGTTATTTAGTTTGGTTTAGAATGCACAGGAATATTGCTACAGCTTGGCTATGACGTAAATATTCAACAGCATCTGCCTAAAAAGGGCACAAACTTTAGAATCCGCCTCGTGCTCAGACCGCGGCTGCCCGATCCTATGAACCACCTGACCACGTCTCCCGACTGACCACCGACCAGACCTCGCTCCCCGTCCGCCGCTCGTAGGGTCGGATCCAGTCCCCGGGCCGCCCAACTCCGTCCGGACGCTGTGTTTTTGCTGCCGGCTCGCTGCAGCGGCTGGTGTGCAGTTTACACAAACAATCCTCGCGATCGGTTAGAACCAATCACGGAGAGGGATAACAAACGCGCGCCTCCGACGATGACAGGGCAGATCGTCTCGGGTGGGGGGGGGGGGGGGCGGCAGATGGAAAATATTGAGGGTGACGGGTGAGGACTGCGTGGAAACTTTTGGTCATGCAAGCCAGTTCATGATTGCGGACTGCATGAAAGTAATCAGAACCCAGAACCAATTGTGCCGAGCTGAAAGCATTAGTAGTTCAGACACGTGATATCACGCAATAAACAGCTTTTATTCGGTCTCATTCTACGTCCATCTGTCTCCCAGGCCCATGTTCTCCGACTGTATCCCTAGGGCGGGCCGGAGCGGCCGCCGCTCGCTGCCGGCGGAAAATGGTCCTGTGGCGCCCTCAATGAGCGGTGCTTGGCCGGGCTCGATTGGGGCCGGCCGGCCGGCGCCGCCGTCCTCGCCTGGACCGAGCGTCAATGGTTCTGGCCGGCAGCCGCGTATTTATCTCAATACCGGCGGCCATAAATATCACCGATCCAATTCGCGACGCTCCCGCGCGGCATCTATCTCCGAAGACGTGGCTCGGAACTGGCCGAGAGGCCCCGAGAAGATCCAGAGAGCCTGAGAGAGCCCGGGGGAATTCAGGAGAGCTCGGGTTCGGGGATGGGTCTGTGAATGCCTCAAGGCTTGGTCTATGGCATCCCTAGGTGGGGCCCCTATCAAAGATGGCGTCTGTCGCTGGGACACGTGCCCGTGGCACGCGGAGCGGAGTCCATGTCACCAGACACGTGGGCCCGAGCGCGTTCCTCCGCCTCTCCCAGGAACTCGCCTCAGCGACGGAGGCTTGTCGATTCCACAGCGGGCGGAGACGCGACGGCGACGGCGGGCCTGGCGCGCTCATGACCGACATAATTAAACGAGCCGGCCGCGAGTGAAACGGAGACCGCCGGGACCGACGGGGAGGGGCAGAGTATGTCTCCGGCGCCGCTGACAGCTGAGGAGGTCAGATCTGCTGCCGGCGCGGCGGAGCAGAGGAGCGACGCTGCCGACAGTCGCGCAGCGTCAGTGACGGATCGACACCGCGGCAAGACGAGCCGGCACCGACACACGGACACGGAGCCGGCCGACGCTGACGAGTCGCCGGCCCGTCGCTGTCGACACAGACCCGGCGACGGCCCGCTTGTGTTGGCACCCGTCGACGAGACGGCGGCGAGGAGAGGGCTGTCTCGGGACGGCGCGGCGGCGGCGGTGGGAGCCCAGGGGACCTGTCGCGGCGGGACGTACCACGCCGCTGCCACCGCTGCGAGCAAGGGGGTTCGCGGTTTTGCGAACACCACGGAGAGAGATAAACGGAAAGCAGCACATGCGTGCCGCGTACTCCCTATCAACGTGAAATGAGAACATCCGGCGCATCGCCGCCGTCGACGCAAACATGACGAAAACAGAACACCCTCTGCACACGGCCGTCCTGCCGCGAGTCTCAGATTCTTGGGATACCAGAGTGGAACGCGCCGTGCTTTTCGAGCCGCGGCCGACGGCGGCGCGCCCCTCTCCCCGCGGAGGGCTCGCCACAGGGCCGCTCCGACACTGCAGGAGCGCACAGCAGAGGCGATTGTTGTTGGCGGGCGTGACTCAAGGGCCGGCGGCGCCCCTCCCGCGACCGATCAAAGGTGCCGACACGTGTGCCGAAAGCTGTGGAGAAGGGTTTGACGAGCTCGTGTCGACTGCAGCTGCAGACGAGAGGACGGTATAAACCGGGCTGACGGCGGCTGCAGCCGGCCTGGGAACGGACGGGGGCCCCGGAGGGGAAACGGAAGCCGGGGACGGGGAGGGTCACCAGAGGACCGGGGGTGGTGGTGCAGAGGACCGGAGAGGTCAATGAGTTATACAGAGTGACTATACCGATAGTCGAGACCGTTGAGAGGACTTACCTTTGGGTGCGCTCGCCGAGGGAAAGCCAGTTTGGGGTCGATCTGAAAGAAATTGGCACATGTTTAGCACATAAAGTCAAATGAGCATTTTTTCACACAAGCAAACAGCTTATAGAACTTCAGTTTCAAGTTTAACAGCCCTTTGTCGGAGCATGCATTCGGAACAGATCGGCAAGTAAACAAACGGCAGCAATGATTCACCCCCCCCCCCCGTACATTGACACGACCCGTCCCAGCTCGAGGCCACCTGCCGTCGACGGCGGCGATGTCGCTGCGTCGCCCCCGACGGAGTCCATCAGTCACCGACGGGCCGCACTGATGGCCATTTGCACCGACGGAGGGGGGGGGGGGGTCGACGGCAGGTGTGTCCGTGCTGGGAGCGGGCCGCGCCCGGTCAAAGTTTAATCAGTACGACACAGGTGTGATGACTGTCACCCACGTGACGGCTGTCATACGCGCAGACGGAGCACACTGAACATTGTACGGAGCACACTGAACATGCTGGCACATAGCGCGTGCTCAATGAACTCACTGAGGAACATGCAGACGGTGCAAACACGCTGGGGTCAGTGCCAATGCTTGAGGAAGGTGCATAGTCCGGAGCCAGTAGTACATGCTATGTTTGGCAGCGCACGGGGTCATGCGGGTGGACGCGTCATGAAATGGTTTCCAGTGATGGACATGCCTTGAAGATTAATTTAATTATATATTTACACCGTTACATAACAACTTCATGACTTCGTGTTGTCTAATCTCGCAAGTTTTCCCGTCTTCATGTATGCTAGTTAACTAGTAATAATGCATAATATATTCCTACAATAAGGTAGAAAATCGTGAACTATATCCATGATTCTGGATCGATTTCTTATCTCCATGATGTGTACATATAGCTGCAACCATCCACACCCGGGTGTGGATGGTTGCACCCCCGGGTGTGGGGGTGCAACCCCAAATTCACGTCCTCTCAGCTACATTAACAGCAGCTGCCTCCCTATCGATGTTCCACTGAATGAATGACTACGGCAGTGATCAGAGAGCAGCAGCCAAGTGGAACTACGACTACACTCATCCTTTCGTCCGTCCATCAACCAATGACCGTCCGTCCGGCAATCCGTAGTCATCCGCCCGTCAACCACTGGCTGTGTGTAATGAGTGTCAGTCCGCCAACCATTGGCTGTCCGTCAACTCTGAGCGGGTTGCAGCGATGACAGCCGCACAGCATGTAGCTGGCTTGATTTTGGACGGGCGATTTATACCTATCTTGGCTGACCTGCAATGTCCTTCATCGGTTTCCTAACCTTACCTCATCGCTCTGCCCAATTCGAACCCCAGCATTGCTCGTCCTTCAGCGCTCCTTTGCTCTTCTTGTTACTGCTCGACCCTTCACTGTGTTCTGTCTCTCAGTTCTGCTGTTCACTTCAGTCTCAGCGACTTTCCGCTCTATTCTGTCCCACTCGATATCGCTGTTCGTTTCAGTCTCGTCCAGCGCCCTCGTCACCGCTGTTCGTTTTGGTCTCACCCAGCCTCGCTCACTCGGCACTCTGCCCCGCTCGCCACTGGACCGGTTCCGTTCCTCGTTCTCACGCTCTGACCGGCCTCGCCAGCCGGCGGCGGCACGACCTCTAATTGCCGGGTGTTGGGTGTAGTTCACACCGATCCGCAGGCCGCAGTGGCAGCAGCTAATGCTGCTGATTAAACTGTCACTGTTCTGATGGGGCAGCACCGATCGGGTGCTGGGTTTCTCACCGTTAAAGTGACTGGATGATGAGATGTGGAATGTAATGTGTAATGTTATCTACCTGCGATGTTATGTCTGGCGAATGCTGCCCTCTGCAACTTTTAGCGCCTGAATTTGTCTCCTGTATCTGACAACGCGCATTTTTGTATCTCGCAACGCACATGTCATCTTTTCTTGGTGTATGTAAAGCGACCTCGTTTTATCGCTCTGATGAACGCATACCGCTGGCGAAGTCCCACGAGTTGGCGCTAACTTGCCAGCTATATCTCGCTAACAGATTCCGTTGACGTCAGTCTCCGGCCGCTATCCCTTCAACATGAGCGGTTCCAGGTGTCGTCCAGCCGGCGCCTGTTCCGCAGATGGTCTTGTTGGCGCGCTCCTCTTTCACAGGGCTCGTCCCACACTGCACTGCACCGTGTCTGAGCCAGGGTCGGGCCGCTTTTCAACTCATCCTCTGGCGCTACAATCACACCCAATTTGCACATTTGGTGAGCCCTACTCCGGGCGGTAGCAGAGGGTGTCCAGTGTCTCCCTTAGCCGTGGGTCAGGAGCTCAACCAAATTATAAAATGGGGAAGTGTTTCACCTCTTTAACCCCACTGATCGTAATCCCTACAAAAACCATCAGCCATCTTCGATGTACCTAAGGGAGACTACTTTTTTAGGCACCGCTGGCAGAGTGCATGGAAAGCTCGCAACCACCGTGTTCACTCATACGTGCGGTACCCCGTTCACCCGGCGAATCAATCGAGGACGCCCGCGATGTCTCCACGTGAAGCAGCCGAAGGAACTATCGAAGACGCGGCCAACTTGGACGGCTGGGCCGTTTTATAAAGGTCCGATTTTCAGGGAACGGCTTTAATTGATCTGCTATTGACGGCCAAGCTGCACGCAACGCGTTTTGGTTCGGTTAGCCAGATAGTGGCTCGCCACGCAGCAAGTCTCCGCATTTCTGGATGGCTGAGACGCCAATAGCTATTTTACCCCCACAATTTGGCTTCCATTAAAAAGTTTGACCCAACTTCCAGCGGAACATGATATTTGATGAAAAGGATTTCTTTAACAAGGCAAGCTCTGCATGCAAAAGTTCAGTGTCGTACCGATACGACAAACGACCGACCGGGGATGTCGGCGTCCAAAGAATAATAATTGACTGAACACGCATTGATCTGTTTTGATCGCCTTCGCGGTTCACTGGCCGGCATGCGCAGTACGTCGCCTGAATTCGGCTTCTGCCTTAGCGAACGGCAAATTAAAGTTGTGTTTTGTAGCGTTGCTGGCATGCAGTGACTGCAAATACACGGCGGCGACTGGCCAATTCGGCCTGCCCGGCCGTCAGTTTGCGCTGTGGTCCAGAGCCAAACAATAACCGTACGGAATACCAAGCGAGTGCGCAGCTGCGGCTGATGAACGTCTTCAGCTCCATCACATTGGCCCGGTCCGGTGCGGGTGGCCGAAAGAGCGAATGTACCGAATCGTTGGAGATGGTTCCTTGCCATTTGGCCGACAGTTTTGATGGCACGCAGGAGGCTCTTGTTGCATCCTAAATGTTTCGCTCTTTCAGAAAGACTTTATATTCAAGAAAAACTTACGATGAAAGATATGAGAAACGTGACGGTACAGCTCTGAGTCAAGAAAAATTATTTCGGTCGCTGTAACTCTGTCCTTTGGCTAGGAATTTGCCTCTGTCCGGGGCGGGGCGAGAGTGTAAATGTGTACGCCAACAGATGCCACCGGGCCGAGCCTACACTCGCCGATACGCCCATTACGAGCACCATTGCCGTGACGCGAGCCGGCCTCTGACGTCACGCGTGACGACGCGCCGCGTCACATTCCGCGTCGTGACAGATGGTGGGGAATGCGCGCCCGATTGGAGAACTCGGAGAGACGACGAGCTGGGGTACAGCCTCAGAAGGACCATGCGACGTCCCTTATAACATCCCCGAAACGTCTAGACGCTACCCGCGTGCGTTCCTTGTGATGTTTCTTTCACTGATGTCGTTTCCAGAAACTCGCTGGGGGCTTTCGGTACCCCTCTCTTAAACCGGTGCCTGGTGCCGCAGCCCTGGAGGGGCGGGTCATTCGATACCAGCTGGTCGTTCGCAGCGCGGACCATTAAGAACGCACCGACAGTCTGCAGCGGTGACAGGGCCGGTGTGGGGGGAGGGCGCAAACAGGCCCGCGGGCGATAACGGAGCGCCAATGTGGAGCGGCTCGGTACCGCGAGCTGTTCCGAGAATAGCTGCGGACGGCTCATTTGGGAGACAGTTTCAACCTGTGGTTAATTATCAATGAATTTGCACGGCGTTGCAGCGATCTTGGTGAGTATGGTTCTGGGAAACGTAACAATTTTGCGTTGTAAGAATGAATTCCATCGCTTTCTCCTCTTCTTGGCTGGAGCCATCATCACCGCTCTCTTCTCCTTTTGAACCGGGCATGGGCCCGAAGCATGGTAGCTTCGGATCGGACCCCGTCTGTGCTTTTCCCTCCTCTCTTCTTTCCGGCCCTCTTCTCGGCAGCCTTGTGTTAATCAGTACCGGCTGATGGTCATTTCGTGCACGTGCGCACGTGCCGCCGCGTGAAGCTCAGATGGTCATACACGTGTCGAATCGACCCCGCGAGGATCACGTGGCGGCTGCACCGTCGCTGTCCCTAAAAGGTCAGGTCGATCCTTGGGGTGTAGCGACATCTGAATGTATTGTGATGTTGAAAATTAGTGCATTATATTGCAATGACGTTAACGATCTATAGCACTTAAAACGTTACGTGAAATCATGTTTCTTGTAGAGATAAATGATAAGAGTTATTTGAATTAAAAGCAAGGTATAAATGCCAATTGCCAAGTACAAAATAGTTGGCCAGATTATTTCAGGCAGTTCACCGATTAAGACCCTAAAGTGCAGAGGCATTAAGCAAGCCAGTTGCTAAGCGGCCTCATGGTTAAACTTCACACAACTGCAGGTAAGGGAATGATATCTGAAAACAAAGCAGAATGCAGTCATTTTACATGCAGCGAAGCAAGTGCACTTAAGGGCAGAATTCATATCTGCAATGAAACGTTAGACGGTGAACAGGACACTGTTTCGCTTGATAATTCATCCAGTCATGCAATGAATAAACCCATGCAATCCAAAGCAATTCATACAGCCCCGGCACCATCACAAGCCCCAACACCACAAAACCAGCCCCGTCTGGCACCAGATCGTACGGAGGCGAGACGACACAACAGTCACCAGCACCACACGTAAAGAAGGGCCAGAGTCCGTACCTTTTTGCCGTCTAGTTCATGGGTGCCGCTCGCTAAAACTTTGTCTACGCTAGCCGGGTCGCTGTAGGTGACAAAGCCAAAGCCCCTAAAAAGGAGAGGAGCCAGTTTGACTACGCGCTAGTTCACCTCACTGTATAACACTGGAGAGCACTAGAGCCTAGAGAGTCAATGACTATGGCAGAGAGTCGAACCCTATTGCACTTTTCTGCACACTGCAGCGCATATAAGAGAAATCTCGATCCAAGTCGTATAGCGACTGGAGACCGTTTGGTCTACATACAGCGCTCGCAGAGGTACGGACGGACCGTGATCTTATGTGCGAGAGGCAAAACGCCCCCATTAGACAATTCATTGTACCCAATTCTGCACGTCTGCGAGCGCGTAATAGTCACGATTCTATAAATTATCTAAAAGCGCTAGATTGTGCAGATCTGGCTAGCCTAGATAAAACTGTCCTCGGCCATGGCACTGGTTACACAAAAGATTAAACGATAGGGCAATGTAAACACTCCTAGACCTAAAAATACTCGTCTATTTTAGATACAGAAAAGGAAGGCGGGGCTCAAAATGTTAGTGACATAGATGCATTTACCGATTAGGTGAAGGCTGGTTTTCATTGTCGTGGGGTCGGGGCACTTTGTGTTGCTAAATTATTACGAATATAAACTGATTGCTGTTGAATCGCATTAGCTAAAACTTTGTTCCATTTAATGAGGACGTTTAAAAGTCGCAAGTGCTTGAATAAATAATGACGGAAGTTATAACAGGTTGGGCGGTATTTTGGTCCGCAGGTGATGCCGGTAAGGTGCACCTGCTGTTCGCTCCATTCCGGTCCGACTGTCATCCACTGTCCACTGCGGTCCCACCAGACTAGGATTCTCCCGCCGTCAACTGTCCACTGCAGTCCCACCGCACGCTATCCACCGCAGTCCCACTAGACGCGGCTACCCCACCACCCACTGTCCACTGCAGTCCCACCAGACCAGTGCTTCCACCGCCCACTGTCCGCTACAGTCCCACCCCGTGGACCTGCTCCCACCACCCACTCCTCTCAGCACCTCCCGGCGCGCCGCCACAGTCACATACCATCGGATTACTACCCTGGCCCTGGCCGGCGGCGGCCGCCGAAATCAATGCGGCACGCGCCGCGCCGCCGTCCTATTGAGTACATCACGAGCGGCGCCGCTGAAAGGGGCTCGTTAAACGGGCCGCGCGCGACCGACAGACAGCGTCGGCCGCCTCTCGGCACGACCGTGACGCCGCCGTTCGGAGAACGCCGCCGGTCGATCGGAGGTCGGAATACGACGGCCACGACGGGCTCGGTGGGCACGGTCGGGACGACGGGCACGGGGGGGGGCTCGGCGGGTCATCGTCAGCTGCCCGCGCTCCGCTCTAGGCTGGAGGAGAAGAGGAGACCCACGGGATCAGAGAGAAAGGGATGACGGAGCTCGGTTACTTAGGTCCCAGCGTGGTGTTCTGATGGTCACTGTGCGAGCCATTCGGGTCACCAGTCTGACGGGCTCGGCGGGTCACCGTCGGCAGTCCGCGTCCGGCTCTAGTTTGGTGGTTGGAGGACGAGCGGGACCCGTGGGGTGGGGAAGGATGAGAGGATCAGTTACTTAGGTCCCAGCGTGGTGTTTTGATGGTCACTGTGCGGGCGATTGTCAAACGCGACACGTCAGTGGCGGCAACTGAACTGAGTATTACTGTAATATTGAAGTGTTGTGTCAATACTGAAGCCCGGAATAGGCTACAGGCTTCATGTTTGTGGAGTCGTCACTTTCAGGCGCGCTGCGTCACCCATTGCAAACAGGCTGACACGCGGCGCCATTGAATAACATCGCCTGTCGAGCGCTAGCACACACGGCCGGCGCGCAACGAAAACAAAACGCCATGGTAACGCGTCAGTGTTGCGGCACCGTCGCCGTGGTGCTCTCGCCTCTCAGGCAGCTGGCATGCTGCTCTTATCAAAGGACTATGAATGGGAACCAGACCAAGTTGAGGACCACTCTCTGTACGGTGTCAAAATACGGCTGAGGAGGGGTCCACCCGGCAGCGGGCCGGCTCAAATGGCCGGCCCGCTAAGCCGCGCAGCAAAAACCTTGCGGCACCTGGCGCAGCGGATGTCATGACAGGACGTCGTCAGAGGTCGGACAATGGGCCGCGGCACGAGCGCCGCTAACGCCGCAGTCGCGCCACTGCCGTCTCAGCTGCGCCGTGACTGGATCTATTGCGCCACGGCGCTGTTCGTGAGCTGAGGAGAAATACGATTGCAAGAGAACTAAACGAGCGAGGGACAAGGAGACAGCGAAGGAGCGAGAAGCTGTCGGGCTCGGATGTCTTCCTCTGATGTAACTATTTCATGGCGTTATTTCATCATGATCATCAGCACAGCATGTTCTGTGTTCGTCGTGAATAGACGGTACACAAGTCCGTGTTCGATTTCCAGTGTAACTAAGCAGCCTCACCTTCGTTTGCACACATCGGTGTGTGCATATTTACTCCCGGTACGGAGGCGACCAAACGGCTGTCGTCACTGAACACAGAGGGGAGTGCCTTCCACCCGTGACCCAGCGGCATCGAACTGGCGTCTCCACACAGACAGCGTGACTTAGATCGGGCAGAGATCTGAGGTCCAGTCAGGTCTGGGCTTTGTTGTATGGTGTGAGCTGCACTGTTACAGCCAAGAGCTCAGGTTTATTTGTTGTTGGGACTGAGCTGCATCTTTCTTTAAAACTTGAAAGCACAATGTGCAAGCATCTTGGTACCGAACGACCTAGTCTGAGCACCAGTGCCATCCTGGTCTGAGCACCAGAAGTCATTCTTTGAGCACCGATGCCCCAATGCGCGCCCGTCGTATGCGGGCCGCTGGCCCGGCCATGAGAGCCGCTGCAGGGCTCTGAGTACTATCGATCGGCTGTGTCGCTCCGACAGTCAGGAAATGCGGCGCCTCCTCCCTGTTCCCCGAGTACTACCATCCGAACTCCGTCGGGGGAGAGAGCACGTGGGGCGGCCGACCCAAAGGAGATTACTGACGTCATGGCGCCTCAGCATGGGGCGCCCAGCCAAGAAACCAACAGCTGTTTGCCATAATGTCCTCCGAGATTAGAGAGTGAAGGAAGCACAGCGCCACACTGACACGAGAGAGCCAGATGCCGCGGATGGCCAAGCAGTTAGAGCCGCCACGAGCAGCTTCGCGCAGATATACCACCGCCGCTGGCATCATTCCATCAGCTCGCACTGAGCACTGAGCAGGCTCTTCAATGGTCGCATACCACGCCCTCCACAGACCACGCCCGTCCCCGTCCCCTCAGGCCACTTGCCGGCTCATCTCCTCCACTTCAGCCTCAGAGGCTAAACATAGCGTTCTCCTCTTCTCCGCGGCCCCTGCGTTTCCGCCGGACGGACCGCCCCCTCACCGCCGCACACTGGTCGGAAACGCCCTCACGAGAGGCCACGGGCGATTCCGGAGTTTCGGATTATTTTTTATATAGATCGATTTGAAATTGATCAAATTATTATACTTAGGTCAAAAAACTAATCCGGGTGACCAAAAATAACTGTAATCAGCCCCCGAAGATGGGGTATCCCAGAACTCGGAAACTGACGCGGAGCAGGAGGTTTCTTGAGCCGGATATTCAGAGTCTTATTGCTGATAGACACCAAATTGAAATCCCACATATTATGCATCAAAATGTTCGTTATGAAGTTGCCGACTGGTCAGTGCAAAATTTTTGGCATATTAAATCCCTAACTAAGATGTACTATAGCTTTTTTATGAAGGCTCTCCTACAGTGATTCTGGAATATAACTGCAAAGTTTAGGTAAGGAAACAACAGGTAGTCCCATCTAGTTCCACTCTGATTTTTTGTGAGATGAAGTAGGATTTAAATTCACACCAGGGCAACATAAAAGCTAACTGCGCATATTTGCGCAAAATTTGCAGGAGCCGCTCTTCCTACCCAACTACCGCCCGCCCCGCCCCAGTTTCGGCTCGGCCGCCGCGCCCGGCTTACGCTGACCTGTGTGGCCTGCACGCATCCATGCGTAGTTGACTGGTCATTAAAAACAGATGCGCTTGAGTTTATGAATTTTGTGAAAAGCGCGTTTTATGTATGCATTTATGTATGTATTGACATCAAAAGCCTTCCACATATTGCGTGGCGATTACGGCTTGCATTTAGAGAGCCTTGCTATTGACAACCATCACTCGGCTGAAGAAAGTGGAAATTGAAACCTTCGTGAATATAAGACGCTGCAAATATAGGACACCTGTCACTGACGTCAGGTTACCTTGGGTCGTCTTTAGTTACATTAGATTACAATTCCGGTATTTAACCCTGGCCGGACCGATTGGTTTTCTATATTGACCGGGGAGGGTTGGTACAACTCCCTCGCCGTTTCGCCTCTAATTGAGCTAGAGCCTCGCGGAAAAAAGCTTGTGTGCCGTTATAAGACGCAAAAATCAGGTACTACCCGATTTTAAGGTCTTAGGTCAGCCAGTGACCTCTTAGGTCACGTAAGTGCCACAAGGCACGGGTTCGGTTTTAGGTTAATTACTTTACCAAAAAATGGTCGCACTGCCGCGATTTTGGCATCATCGTGTTTGTCTAGCTCAGGCGCGTTGAATGCTATACTTGGTGTTCGGGTGAACTCAACTTAAGGTGTTAACCTCGGGTCAAGGTCAGGTCGGAGCCCCTCAGGTCACGAAAATGGTTGAATGAGGTCATATTGCATATCATTCGATTCGGCAGGTCTTCCTGAGTCCAATGGTGGCTTTCCCGACTCTCTAGCTCCATCTGATCAGGAGTTATTGACGAAAAACTTATATGGCCTTAGTGACGTCATAAATGACGTCACGCAAAGTCAACAATGCTTAAGTCAAGCACTGGACCTTGCAAGAAGTGCATGAAACCATTCCCGGTGCCCGAATAGCAGCTCCCAATTTCCCTTGTTGACTTAAAGTGGTGTTAGATCCTGTATTATACTCAATTATGACGTCATAACTTAACAGATGCACGTCATATATTTAGTGCTTGACATCCAAATGATAGCTTACATATGACAGAGAAGGTATGCAAAGTTTTATGAAGTTTGCTTGACTAGTTGTGGAATAACAAGCAAAAAACTTTTGCGGGAAGGCCGCTGGCCTCTCGCTGGAGCGTTTCCGACCAGTGTGCGCCGCCCCAGAGCAGCGGTAATGGGGCTTACTTTTGGCGACGGCCACCGCGAGCTGTACTCGTCCGCCGGAGTTTTGGACAAGGCTCTGATCTCGACCTTTGGGGCAAGGCTCAGATCTCGACCGCAGAGAGCTACTACAGAGATCTGTCAGATTTTGATGGGGGTTTGACACAGAGGTAGCGGAACTATTTGGGCAGATGTTGGTGCAGGAATTGACGTATTATGTGGCGAAGGGTTTAGAAGAGCCTAGTGAAGGTAGTGTTAGATCTTTGGCTAAGGCGGCTCCGTTAGATGTTTAGGAAGGGCGGTTCTGTCAGATCTTGGTGAAGTTTTGAGATAGGCTAAGGTAGTCTGACTGGCTGAGGTAGATAGGCTGAGATAGTCTTTTGGTCTGTTGTGTAGCTTTACCACCCTACCGCGACAGCCTAGCATTATAATACTAGGCTGTCGCGGTCAGACAGCTGCCCGGCTCCGATGTATAGTTACCCCTGGACGGGTCAGACGGACGGGACGCCCCATTTGTGGACCGACAGACAGCCTGATCGATGTGTCGGCCGGTGCGACCGTCACTGCAGTCCAGAGCTCTGGCCGGCTGGGCGGCTATAATTGGCAGTGCTGCAGCTGGTTACAGGCTAACAGCTGAGGAGTCCACAGCTGAGGGCGTGGTCCCACTGACCGGGTGGGTGTAACATGACACAGCCGTGTAAAGGACATCAGCGGAGTATGAGCAGCTCACGTCCATCTTTACCTTCCTTGCAGAACAAACCTATCAGCCCTCATTCTTCCCTTTGTGGGCTGGCGGCTGCTCGAGGACTGTCCGTGTGGGGCTCAGCGGACAATTGCATTTGGTTTATGTCAATATATGTCATGCTGGCGGCGAATGGGTGTAACGTTGGTTTTCCGAAATGGATGTGAGCTCTACCTGCGTCTTCCCTTGTCTACGATTGTGGGGATCTCTGACATCTTCTCCCCCAGTGTGTGACCGTGGATGGTTGGACGGGCGTTGGGGCAATCTCCGGGCGGCAGGGGAGGGGCGGCGGACCGGCGCCGGCCGGCAAGACGCGCGGCGTGTCCTCTCTATTGATTGCGTCCATTGGGCGCTGCCTTGTCCGCCGGGTCAGCCCGGCTGACCGGTCTCTCACGCCGGTCGATGAGGGCCGGGCGCCGCACAGAGCCCCCAGAGACGGCCGCAGGCGTGGGAACCGCCGGTGCACGGTTACCGGAGCGGACAACCGGCGGTAACCGGCCGATAACCAGCAGAATAGTCGGAGGAGAACCAAGGGAGAACCAGACGAGAACAACTAGACGGTCGGCGGAGAACCAGGAGGGAAACCAATGTGCAATGGGAAGGGATATTGACAACGGAGACATGGTAAGAAGGAGTCGGAAGCATAAGAGGAACTAATAACAGAATGGCAGTAAAGGACAACGAGCGGTTACCAATTACAGTCGGACGACTCAAATTGAGGGACAAAAGCAATACAATATCTGTATGAAACCAATTATTGCAACAAACCTCTGTAGACCCAACCGACCACATTCGAACCTAGCAACCTGGCCGGACCTTGTTGACCCCTGCGTCGGCGATGGTCGCTGACCCCATGACCTCTGCCCCTGAGTCACCGGACAGAGACACGATTGGCATCCCAATCTCCTGTTGTTGCTCCGCGTCAGCGTGCTTAAAGGGACAAGGGCGAGGTCATGAGAGAAAACGGTTGTCGAATCGACGGCACCGGGCGACGGACCAAAAGACCGACGGGTGGACGTCAGACACATGGACCAACGACGACCAGCAGTCTTGTGAAGAGGTTTGGGCTTCTCACCCACACTGTAAAAAATGGTAACTAACTTCCGTGTTATCATGGCAAATCTCACTAACCTAAAGCGTGTTAAGTTTACACGCATCTGCTGGCCAAACGTGTTTTATATAACACGCTTTTAAGAAAAAACGTGTTATGAAACTAAGACATTAGTTTCCGACGTGGTGTTGACCTACACGCCTTTTGCGTGTGACCGTGTTACTTAACTAATATCTACCTGTCAATGTACTAATATTATGCGTGTAAAGTAACTAAAAAGTTAGTTATCCTGGCAAATCTCACTAGGCAAAAGCGTGTGAAGCTTACTAGCATTTTGCGTGTAAGCGTGTTTCCTTTTGTGCGTGTTATGTAACACCGAAGTTAGTTATCATGCAACTAGGCATCGCCTAGTTGCACGATAACTAACTTCGGTGTTACATAACACACACAGAAGAAAACACGCTTACACGCAAAATGTGAGTAAGCTTCACAAGCTTCTGCCGAGATTTGCACAACGTGCAATGTTATCCAGGCAAATATCATTAGCCAAATGCGTGTAAACTTCGGGATGCAGTGTGTAAATACAAAATTTACACGCATTTGGTTAGTGAGATTTGCCAGGATGACTCAAAACGTGCAAATATGTTTTACAGTATATATACATGTTGTGCGTTTTCACACACCGTGTTGCGACACGCGTCGAAATTTTTATTAAAAAAGTATCATACAGACGAGTATTTAAACACAAAGATGTTTATTCAAACCAACGTATAAAGCAACGCAACCAACCTCATGCCAACCAACGTCATAAATCAGTCGGTAATCTGCACCGGTCGTGGTGACAAATCTGCACTTGATTCACACCTGCAACATAGCCTGCAGGAATCCGCACCAGCCATGACACCATACAGGCTCCAAATACCTGTTACGAAAACATTGAGAATGCTTCATTTCTGTCGATATGGGTAAAATAAATTGCAACAAAAGGGCAAAAATTCCCTGACCGAACAATGGTGGCTCATGTGTCTACAAAAATTTTATTTGACAACATGGGTGCAGTGACAGGAATTGCATAAAACAGCACTTCACCGCGTTCACTGGTTGGTTCACTCCCAACCAAAAATTAGGTACATTTAATTTCTTGTTCAAAGCTTAATGCAGTTTTAGTGTGCAACATGCTCATTGTTCAGTCCGTCATATGTACTTATAGACGTCGACTGACAGTCAACAAATGAACAGTGTCTCCAACCTGAGACTCAAGCCTGGTTGGAGCTTCATTTGAAAAGAAAATGAGTGACATAGGTACATAAACCACACTAAAACGCCAGCAATATCTGCACTGATCTTTCCCATAATCACTCACCAGACCAGTAAGGATGAAAGCCATGTCCAACAATCCATATCATTTCACTGTTTGACTTCTTATTATTATTATTCTTAACACCACAGCAGCTCCTTATACTGCACACGCAACACTTATACGCCACAGCTCAGCTCCTTCACAACGCACACGTCCTCTCCCTTCTCTGACTTGGCACAGACTGAACAATGGCGGGCGCAGAGGGGCGCACAAAATGGCGTTTTTTCAAGTAACTCAGGTCTTTGTAATGCTACAACAAAAAGGGTGGTAAGAAAACTAAGATTGTGAGTTACAACTTACAACATGCGTTTGATTTGTTAGTTAACACGTTATAACCCAGAAAAAAGGCAAAGGAAGCATAAACAAACATGTTTGTCAAATAACACGGCATGGTTTGCACGGATAATATTTGTCGGCTTACAATGATGTTAGCTTTTCTGCTTCGATGAAATGGATGTGGTGTTAGGTTGCAAACATATGTGTTATCTGACCCGTTTTTTGCAACAACGTGTGTTTTAATACTAGATTTTGCTTGAAGAATTAACTAACTGGTTTGTTAGCATTTTTTACAGTGCAGTCCGTTCAGCTTTAGCTGTTCAATAGGAGCATACCGTAGACGATAGACAACGGGTTAGCATGAAAATTGGAAAGCAAATAGGTAAAAGAGCTATCCGATTGTGGCTTATCGGATCACCTTTGAGAAACAACCAGCCATGACTGGGGTCTCCTGTCCATCACCTCTGGAGACTAGCGTCTCCTGTCTATCAGAGACAGACGGAGACTGAGGAGACAGCTCAGAGGTGTGATGCCGAGATGCATCAGGCTCGGGTGGCCTATCCGTCAGCCCTGCCGGCGCCTCGAACATCGGACCCTCGCGGTATGCGTGGCCTTCGTGTCCGTCACGGAATGCGTCGTCTCGTGTTCGCCGCCAGTAGGTACCGGTTGTCGTTGTCAGACCGAATATTCCCTGGTCTGCGTTCCCATCCCACACTATCGCCCGATTGTCGGTCTGATTTGGAAGGTATTTGAGCGGTGCCACCCGGTGGGACAGGTCGGCCGGCCAAGCGAGCAATGTCAATGGACGGGGACGGAATACTCCACCAATCCATCACACACGCACGCTCGTGATCACGGGGGAGGGGTGTAGCGTGGGCGGCGTGCGAGCTGGCCGGGAATATATCGGTCATTCAGGGCTATTTTCGGCGATACCACCCACGCGGTGCGACTGTACCGTGATTTTACGAGCTCAGATACGCCGGTCGACTTTATGGTGATGGTGGGTGGACGAATGGAAAATCGTAGAGGTGAAGGTCGCAAAACTGTGCATGAATGCCCACACAGTGCAGGGTACATTGCGATGCACATATGCGACACTGCATCATTGAACATACTGCGAGCGAGCCGAGCCATTGTACAGATCAGTCAAGTCTGATTGCAGCAAGACATGAATAAATCATGACACGAAACGTCAACGTGTTCGATGAAGACTTACTTCGAACATCACAGCTTACTCGAACGATTCACGTCGTGAGGTAGGTGATGGACATTTCCATTTCACAGCTACTTCAAAACATTTCATTACTGACGAAATCACACCAGCGCTAAAATAAATGCCGGAGCGGGAAGTGCGCCTAGCGAGCATATGACCGTGCGGCGTTCCTGCCGCATGGTTCGCGCACTATCGACTGTCGCGGACAGCACGGCCGCCAGCACTGTCGCCGATAGCGCAGTCGCCCTAATTGCCGTCAGGGAACGGCTCGGTATATTATAGTCTCATTAGCTGTATGACCGCGAGGTGACCGAAGCATGGGAACGCCTCAGCACGGTCACGACAAACCTGGCCCGCCGTCCGGTCCGCGGTCAGCGCGCCGGTCACAGGTCGGCGAAACCACACGGGAGTCGAGAGAGTGAGATATGTCTCTGAGCTGCACCACTTACGCTATGCGTGCTAGATACCAGTTTAGTGGGGTAACGATATTCTTGTTACAGATTACGGTTTTGAGTTCCGGCAAATGTTCGTTAATGTTTTACATTGATGATTGGCAATTATCAAACGAATTTATACAAAACACAATTCCAGCGTTCTTTCCAAATCAATTCAGGGATCCTCTCCTCACGTTTCTCTCTTACATTTCAGTATCGCTCACCATTCGCCGGTTGCATAACCTTAGCCAGTCTTCACTATAAAACGCGACATCTAATTTATGTTCTCGTGTGGAATCTTCTACGCCGGTTCTCATCCGGTGATAAAACACGACCAAATCTAAAAATGTTGTGCGACATTGCGCTGGCCCGCCGGAGAAAGGGCCGTAAAAATGGTGAGCGATGGCTCTGAGACAAGAGTACGGTGTGGTAATGGCCTGTTCACATCGTGGATTATCGACTCACTAACCGGCCATCGTGGCGACACACCACATTCGGCCAATAATGACGTCAAAAATCCAACGGTGGACATTGGACACACTCGATGGTTCCGCGGAATTCGTGCAATATCTTTTTTTCAATAATTTTCCAAATATAACTACAACGTGGCAGCCTGCATGATTTCCCAATAAGAACCTCGAAAGTATTTCCACTTCAATTGAAAGCCATTGTGAACAGTCGATAAGCTGCAGCCAAAAGCACGACAAGATAAGTATCAAAATCGAATGGCTAATTTGTTACCGTTTAACCTCCTAATTCTTGAAAAATCCATTCCGATACGAGGGCGCAAAATTTCGTGACAAATTTTGGAAAACATCATTCATAATTTTCCATCTTTACGGATCCACCGGCCAGGTCACGACCTTCCTGTGGTTACGGGGAAGCCCTCTGGCACTGTACGCGCCACCTGTCTATCTGCACGGCACGGGATCCGCCCCTCGCTCAGGTCTTATTTGAAACCGGCCCACCCCGGCTCGCCGGGCCACCCAGCCAGCCAGGCGGAAAATTTCAATTTCGGTACTTTAATAATTCCTGGCTGAAAACACTAGCAGTCAGCTGAGCACAAGTTTGGCCAGGCTTGAAGCGGGAGGAGGCGCAGGCGATGCTCTTATTGTGCCGCTCGTGGGGATGGGAGGGGAAGGATGAGGGACAGGCGCGCCGCTTAGCTGACAACCATCAACAACAATACGGCTCCTGAGGGGCGGCATCCACCGCCCGTCTCCCTGAGGATGCAGCTGCCGAAATGCGGGCATTTGTCGCTGATGCACGCTGACGGCGGATGCCAGCCCTAAGCATAGATTTATGGCCGGCAATAAGCATTCTGTAATGGTATGTCTCAATGATATTTTATATTACATTATATCTTTAATTGGATGAAATAAGAATGATGAATGAAATGAGAATAAGAATGAAATATTAGAATGACCAACACGAAATCACAGAAGGCGATAAAGTCGGGATTTATTGCGTACAGCTGCAAGCACTTCCATTTTATAGACACGTCCGAAAAATGGGTCAATGTCCAATCACGACGAGTGGCCGCTGGGGTGGCCGGCCGAGAACGAGACGAGGTGCGGCGCGCCACGATACGCCGCCGCCGCGCCGGGTCGGTGACAGCGAACAGATGGGTGCCGGTGGGCGCACCACAGCGCTGGCATTGTGTCGGGAACAGGACGGAGCGGTGCGCGGCTCGATTTAACCGGGCCCGATGACGGCACAGGGGTGCCGAGACAGTGCGCCGAGCCGTGTCGCCGGCTCAGAGGGACGGTATGTGAGGCTCACCGAACTGCTTTGGGGATGGAGACTCATCTGATGCTGAGGAAACATGTAAGAATGAGGCTGCTCTGTTTGTCTGGTCAGTTTCTCATAAAACCTGTTAACTGTATTTATTGCCATAATGGCTGTCTCTGGTTTCTGACAAATTAAATCCACTCTTTGATCTCTGAGGCCTACCCGGGCTTTCAAAGATGCTCATGAAATTGGATGAGTAGCTGCTGGGGTGGTCAGGTGGTCCGACCACCTCACAGCCAATGCTCGTAATGGATCAGCAGTATCACTATAAGAACAAACTGATCTTCGATAATTTATCTGAAGCAGACTTGTAAGCGATTCAACTCTGATTGAATCGATTCTCATGAATCGCTTGAAAATGCCGACTCACTGTGATTGAGTCGGTTGAATCACCTCTTGTCACCATATGAATCCTGATTGAATCGGTCACACATGGCAATTGCAAGTGATTGAATCGGCAACTCATCGATTCAAGTTGATTGAATTAACAAAATGATTCAATCACCATGTGCTGGAAATTGACGTTATGACCATATTTAGTACTATATTATTTAGAAATATATGTGGCATTTGCATCATAGTCACACACAATACACTGCAAATTTTTTAGGTATTTTGTCAGTATTATAAATGCGTACAGCTATCATTATTGAAAAAAAACATAAAAATTTTGTTTTAAGTTTTTAATCAAACTGTGAACACAAATTATACATAAATGTCAATGCATCACTGCATGTAGATGAAAAAATGAATGTAATGTTTCTTTCCAGTGCCCTAAAATCAGTATAGTAATCAAGTTAACAGTAGCAGTAAGCGCGCACATTGCTCAACACACATGTTTTAGATAGGTATCATGTTAATCTTTATATTTTCAATACCCTGTTTCATCAGGACATTTGTGAGTAAGCAAAACATATTGATGAATACACAATGCATGTTTACATTATAATTTGGTAACCTTAGTTACTGATTTAATTTTGGGCTAAGGGTCATAAATTGCTTGATCTAACCCATGGTCTTCTCACTCACTTTACATTTCCCAGCAGAATCAGCGTTTACCTATCAACGTAAATAATTGGAATACCTTGGCTTATGAGCGTTGATGGATCTGTCACATATTGCCGTGGTGGCTCCCAATTACTCAAAAGTAAAGATACAATGGCAAAAAGTAGATACATACCCTACTAGGTATTAAAAAACAACCACCTTCCCATCACCTCCACCATCACCCAAAAACTATTGTTTTCATAGCTCAACAAACAATCTTTATCCGTTTGGTGTTCTTCACCTTCTAGTTTTGAGGACCGCTAATGCAGTTTTGCATTCGATGCTAAATTCGGATTAGAGATTTGCCAGACCATGCTCGCAATATTTGCCACATGCAAACCACGCAAAATACGCTTTTATGTCGCAGCTGCGTCAATATACGCTGCAACTACCTAGTGCTGGGCTAAATACATATTGCCAAACCAATTTAGATTTCTACTGTTGGATATTTTTCTTTAATGAATTGGACAGGATAAAAAACTGTTTTACACGCATGCATAAATATGCTTAATTGAATCTAAAACTATAAACTATGCATTTTATATAGTTAAGTAATCCATGGTTCTGCTGCTAAATTAAAGATGGCTGCCCACTTAGCGCATGCGCACTTCAGTACTAAAGGCCTGGCTACACTATGCGTGTTCTGCGTGCGTTTTTTGCGAGTTGGCCGATGTTTTGCGTATATTATACAAACGTTAATAAAACCTTTTATGATAATTTAATAATTAAAAATTTTTATAAAAAATATAACAAAGACAAAACATAATATCGTTCCTTTCTAGAACCGTATTATGCAAATCACGCGAACTCGCAAAAGCAAAAAACGCACGCAGAAAACGCGTCCTGGTAGCCAGGCCTTTACAACTTGCAACTCAGCTCCGCCGCGTATGAAGTTTGGTGTCTCGTGGGGCGGGCTTGGAATTGTTATTTTTTCATTGAAAATATGGATGGTTGAGGTAGTTTTATCATGAGAGCATTCAGTTTATATTATGTAACTATTGAATAACTTCGTATGTGTCCATATTCCGTATTCTTGATAGTAAAGAAAACTTGTAGCTCGCCGAAAATGTCTAGTCCTGTGTAATGCTTTACTGACTTTACCACTGCTTCATGAAGTATCAGTCAATATTTTTTGAATGGCTGATCACCGGCTATTTAAGTTTGGGTATCACAATTGATTAGCAAATTATTTTCCTTTTCGATGATGCTGATAATATGTGGTAGTGTCCTGTGCAATTTCGCATGTTTCCTTTTGCAAGCGCCAAGCAGATAAATGAATTTTTAAAAGTCCTCTGGTAGCTTCATTTGTAACAGAGCTTGTCTTTTCTGTACTTAAATTATCATCTTTACACTGTATTTATATAAATATCTAGGTACAACTTTGTTGAGTTCAGTATAGATTTAGTACTTTTCTATGATTTTTGGTATTTTCTTAGTGTATTTGGTTGGTATCTGTTTGGTATCAGTTTCCAAAAATGACTTAAATTGATATCACGTATGTATAAATTTTAGATAACATCTTGATTGACTCGCGTTGAGTTAAATCATGAGTTGAGTCATTCCCTGAATCACTGATAATGGGATGAGTCGTGATTGAGTCGAATCACAGGGTCCATGAGTCGTGATTGAATCGCTTGGAAAATCAGACTGTTTGATTGAGTTATGATTGAATCGGTCATTTCATCCAAGTGAGTCGTGATTGAATTGATTGAATTTTTTTGAATCGTTTACAAGTCTGATCTGAAGCTTGAAGTGTCAGATACAATGCTTTAGTTAAAACCAATTATTGAAGCTTTGAGCGAAAAATATGAATGTGCCAACATGTTGAGAACAAAAACAAACATAAAGAGAAATCAGGAAGGAGATCGTACATATGTCTTGCAGAGCTTTTGAATTGCGTTCACAGGTGGTGGATAGTGGACAGTGGACAGTGGACAGTGGACAGTGCCACCGGGTGGCGGGTGCGACCCCGTCCTCATTCGCCCACCCTCTCGGTCGCCGGACCGCCCCGCGCGGTGTCGCCGGTCGGTCCGACCGTTGGCCCGCCGCCAGCCCGGCCTATCAGCCGACACAGCCATTTGTTGGTGCGCCTTGAGTGATGGCGATTCGGCGGCAGATGAAAATATCTGGTAGGTAATTAGTCTGAAGCAGTCGACGGCGTCTCGGACGGGGATGGGGCGGGGGTGGATCTCCTCTCAGTGATGAATCACGCGCCTGCAGAGGGGCAGGGACCACCTGGGCAGACCCGTTTCTCGACCGGTCACGACTTCGTGACTGTGGAGTGGCCTGAGGCGCCGTCGTGAGGGCAGGGTGTGAGACTGAGATTGACGGAGGCAGCCGGAGGCGCGGGCACTCCAGGCGAGGCTTAGCTGGAGTGGCTCGACTGGAACTGCTTGATGGTGCTAATAAGTGCGGCGTTTATTAGCTGATCTTGCCAAGATATCAGCGGCTTATGCAACCTTGGCGATTCTCAAAGGAAAGAGAATTGCTGATATTGGATCTGTAATTAGCCCCTTAAGGCTAATTACCTGATGCCGGCCATAGTCAAATGATTTCAGCTTCTTAACGATGACATCCGTTACTTTACTACAGTCTGAGAGTATGTCTCCGTTCAGCTCACGACATGCAACACCCCAACATGTACAATGTACAGAATCACTTGCAGATGCTTTCCCCACCTACAGGCTACACTGTATTATTCCTGTAGTGCCTGGGGATTCATCGGTCGCTCCTCCCCGTCGGCATCTGGTGTTAGTTTGGAGCCTTGCGGCTCAGACTCGGTCAGTGGCAGTGCTGACAGCTCTGGACCACAGCGATCCATGGCGAGACCGTCCGACCAGCTGGCGGCACTGCGTGACGTCATGTGTGCGCGTGACGTCACCGGTGGGAATCGGGACCAGCTGCTGCCACCAGCTGAGGTGTCGCCCCTTTGTCCAGAGACCGGCTAGGCTCCTCGCCGCCTTTCATACACGGCTTTCATAGGTACGGAGCGTACAGAGGGCGAGTGTTTGTCCATCTAGCAGGAATGAAAGGAAGAAACAGCTTGCAGATTCGCACGATCTGTACTGTAGAGGAAAAGCTTTCGTAATGTGAGTCATTATTCTCTCTGCAAGCGCCCAAGAAAAGTGTTCAGTGTGCACCTTACATGCTATCCAGTTGATTTGGACTGTGATTGATTCTGGGTGCCGGGGAAAATAAGTGATTTGCCCTACATTCTTGCAACTGTTGGCTATATCCACTCAAGCTTCTACCTATTTGTCTAACGCATTCTACATCTTGTAGAGATCTGAAACTGAGCATGAGCATTTTGTTTTCAGCCTCGTATGCCCCAGCTGACCGGGGCGCGGTGCCTCAGAGTTTCTCCTCCCGCCGGCGGCCTCACCGTGTGACCGGGACCTCTGCCGGTCAAAGGTCACATTCTCTGTGTGACCGGACGGCTACCGTGCACCGCGCGGGTCACTTTCACACCCGCCGCACCGCCATGACAGGCGGACCGCTGAACTTCCAGCACGCGACGCGCCCGAGTGTGAACTCGGAGTGTGAACTGTGAACTCGGCCTCATCAGGCTCATCAGAGCTCAGTTAGGAGCGCCGAGCTCGTAAACTTGGCCAGCGCCGCGATCCATGGGACTTAACTCGTCACTGTTTCGAGCCAGCCGACCCAAGTTATTAATCGATACCATCTCTATCGGTCAGACACCAGCCGCGTTGTGCATCGAGCCGCGAGATATGCTGGGTAAGGGTACAGAATGGAGAGCATTTGGGTCATGCCGCCTTCCACTGCCCATGTGAGATACACTCTGGGGCCTGTGCATTGAGGGCAGGTGAATACCGGTACCGCCCCACGGCCCTGCTAATCCCTGGTCCTTGAACAAGGCAGGTGGCCGTCAACACTCGCAGAACAATGGTCTGCGGCGTCACATCTGTCCCACGGGAGATAGAGTCGAGCCGGCAAACGGTGCACCGTGCCGTGGTCTTTCCCGGTAGCTCTGTGGGCAGCAGCACTGCGGGTTTTTGTCCAGACTGTCAGGGCGCTGCCTGCCGGCTCAGTGGGTGTGGGCGGTAAAAAAGGCCAGGTTCGGACAATCGGATATCGGTCTATCATTTGCCGAATGAGCTAATCCGGCCAGGTGCGACAAAGAACACTGAACAGCGATTGGTTCTCGAACAGGGAGGCTTATCATGCGGGCGGGTCGCGACGCAGTAGTCTGGTCTTTTGCTGCCATCGAACGAGCCATAAAGCGGCCTGTCGACGTTATGCGTCTCAAGAGAACTCTGATTAGCAATGCCTGAATTATGCAAACTTGGCCGACGCACGACAGCCCGCACAGAAGCGCTCCAAGGTGTAACAGCGGTCCAGGCGAGGCGCTGATGAAGTTAACACACAAAGTTTCGTCTCGCCTGCATCGCCGCGTGTCCTTTTTACTCTCCCGCTCGCTCCTTTTCTACTCTCTGCAGGAAAGATGTTGAGTTGGTCGGCTTTATCCGCGCTACACGTAACTCAGAGCAAGGCGAAATGCGCACTTTATAAAAGCATGCTGACATTTTCCTTCCGATTGCTCCATTATGTCGCGTGGGCTGCAGAACCGTCAAATGGCCAGCTGAATAAATGGAACGGCCCACCAACAATGGTGCTGGCACAGAAATACCCCAGCCATCTATCACCTCCAATGGTAGAAGAGGACCTGTCACGCAGCACTGAAGACAGATGGTGTCGCGTATTCCACAGTAAATTTCATTCGAATCTTAGCATAGAGGATTATGGAATTTTGAGTTGTCAACAAAGAGCGCTGAGCCCAAATGCGCTTTGTGTCTCCACAGCTGTGACGCGACCGTTCTCGAGTAAGTTCAAAATGATACGGGCTCTCTTTGTGCGCTCCAAGGGGCGTCTTTGAAGCGCCATTAGGACCGTCTCTGATGACGGTCTTGCTAATACTCAGTGCCTCGCAGCGGCGCCGAGGCCAACATTGTGTGTTTTTCGTCGGCAGCGTGCCGTCAAAGTTGCTAATGGAAGCGTCGATAGTGCGCTGCCGTCGGCGCCTGCGAGCTTCCTTCAGCAGGCGGTGGGTGCGGGCGGATGGGTGCTGGGTGGGTGCCTGGATCTTGCACCCTGCGCGCACCTATACAGAATATACACCCGCGACCACCACGGCTTGGTTCCCAGAGCCAAGCGGTATGGATGTTTTGCAGCCTTGCACAGCACACGGCATAGCCCCCGGCACAAGCCTAAAGGGTGGGAGGCGTGTGCACTGTTTGGGCCGTGCTGTAATGCAGCACAATACAGCAATCCATGTCCGGATGTAGAAGAACTGAAACTCTCAAAGCCGAACCGGTAGCCTGGCCAGAACCGGTCCACACACCGACCACAGCCGTGTGATCTACCGCCGAAGTCCGTCGTGAGTCGTGACAGCCTTCATGTGCTGACTCCGGGAGACATGCACTGCCGCTGGGCCGCACAGGGCCGCGGGCGGGCCAGAAACAAAGGTTGTCCACCGTCCACCGGACTGGCCGCGTGGGAACGGGTCCCGTCGGGCCGCGGGCCGGGCAGCGCCTCAGCAGGACAGCAAGTAATTAAACGAAACGCAGCGGCCTCCGCTGACTTGCGAGTTCCCGTGATAAATTTTGCCGGCTGACGGGAAGTCTCAAATGAACAGCGGGGGTCAAACGCACAGCTGTGCAATGAGTCCTCTATGACCCAGCTTTGAACATCAAAAGTGTTTTGTTGCTATGTTGTGCCCACATAAATTTGCATGACTCGTGAAAAAGGCACGTGCAGTTTGCAGTCACTATTATGCTCATGAACTGGGCTAGAAGAGTCAAAATCGCTGCTGTCAAGTCCAAGCTTTAAATTTGTAGACTGTCGGATCGGCGTATATGCCAAACGCTGTGTCCAGCGATATCTGCGACAACTGTGATTGTCCCTGTGCTTCTAAACGTTGGACAGACTCGTCTCATTTCGAAAGACGCCCACCGCTCGCACGCTGGCCACTCAAATACCGATGACTGGGCGGGAAAAATAACAGAAAAAACGACTCGGGCGCTAAAAAGCAAACTATGTTGTCGCACGGCCCTCAGTAACAGCGCAGTCAGTTCGAGCGTTTTCAGAAAACAGACGAGAATGTTTGCAGATGTCGCGTCCTGGCCGTCGTTTAAATCGAACAGCCACCTTTAGCTATGCACAAATTCACGGCTAATCTATATTATAAATCCTAAATAATCCGCCGCCGCCGCCGTGTGCGACGTAGTCACTTTGTAGCGCTTATTGCGGCGGCGTCCGTTGACCTACGGCCGTGAAATTTTACAGAGATGTGGGCCATCTTTACACGTAGGTCGTATTAAATTTTGGACATGATGCGGCCGGGGGTGCGCCCGTGGCGCGTGCTCGAGTGCGCCATAGGGTTAGCATTAGAATAGGCAAAAACACGCTATTGCTCGGGAACGGTGAGGGCTACGGGGGTGAAATTTTCGCTGCAAGTCGGACGCGTGCACTCATTCGTCGTATTAAATTTTCGAGGTGGTGGGTTCAGCGGTGTGCACGTGGTGGGGCCGCGACCGGCGCCGAGCAGAGGGCACGTGCTTTAGGCTCAGTTGTTCGCTTAAAAAGACCGAGTGGAAATAATCAGAGCCGGGAGGTCATTGACCTTTGACAACGAAGGCCGACACAAGGCACCGCTGGCCAAGGGGATTCACCAGAAAATACAATTAATTTATTTTTGCAACATCTCAGCCGTTTCTGGGCCGATTTAGCTGAAACTTGGACTGTCGGTGGTGCTGTAGTGTAGGGTAGGGTAGGGCAGGGTAGGGTAGGGTAGGGGTAGGGTAGGGGTAGGGTAGGGGTAGGGTAGGGTAGGCTAGGGTAGGGTAGGGGTAGGGGTAGGGGTAAGGGTAGGGGTAGGAGTAGGGTAGGGTAGGAGTAGGGGTAGTGTAGGAGTAGGGTAGAGTAGGAGTAGGGTAGAGTAGGGGTAGGGTAGAGTAGGAGTAAGGTTGAGTTAAAAAAGGCCCTAACATACAAAAGACTTGGACACCCCGTAACTATCGCTATTATATTAAAAACAGCTACCCAAATCTACCCAAATAATACAGCTAAAAATACAAGCTACTCACCCAAACTAATGCATCCGTCACATATTATTAATCAAAACATACAGTTATCGCGCAAACCTGTACCTCTAGTCTATATTATAAATCCTAAATAATCCGCCGCCGCCCACGCCGTGTGCGACGTAGTCACTTTGTAGCGCTTATTGCGGCGGCGTCTGTTGACCTACGGCCGTGAAATTTTACAGCGATGTGGGCCACCTTTACACGTAGGTCGTATTAAATTTTGGACATGATGCGGCCGGGGGTGCGCCCGCGGCGCGTGCTCGCGTGCCCATAGGGTTAACATTAGAATTGGGAAAAACACGTTATTGCTCGGGAACGGTAAGGGCTACGGGGGTGAAATTTTCACTGCAAGTCGGACGCTGCACTCATTTGTCGTATTAAATTTTCGAGGGGGTGGGTTCAGCGGTGTGCACGTGGTGGGGCCGCGACCGGCGCGGAGCAGAGGGCACGTGCTTTAGGCTCAGTTGTTCGCTTAGAAAACTGAGTGAAAAGCATCAGAGCCAACGAAGGCCGACACAAGGCACCGCTCGCTAAGGGGATTCGCCAGTAAATACAATTAATTTGTTTTTGCAATATCTCAGCCGTTTCTGGGCCGATTTAGCTGAAACTTGACTGTCGGTGGAAGTAGGGTAGGGTAGGGTAGGGGATTGTAGGGTAGGGTTGGGTAGGGGATTGTAGGGTAGGGTAGGGGATTGTAGGGTGGGGTAGGGTAGGGTAGGGTAGGGGATTGTAGGGTAGGGTTGGGTAGGGGATTGTAGGGTAGGGTAGGGTAGTGTAGGGTAGGGTAGGGTAGAGTTAAGTAGGGTACAGTTAGGTAGGGTAGGGTAGGGTAGGGTAGGGTAGGGTAGGGTAGGGTAAGGGTAGGGTAGGGTAGGGTAGTGTAAGGGTAGGGTAGGGAAGGGTAGGGTAGGGTAGTGTAAGGGTAGGGTAGGGTAGGGTAGGAGTAGGGTAGGGTAGGGTAGGAGTAGGGTAGGGGTAGGGTAGGGTAGGGTAGGGTAGGGTAGGGTAGTGTAAGGGTAGGGTAGGGTAGGGTAGGGTAGGGTAGTGTAAGGGTAGGGTAGGGTAGGGTAGGGTAGGGTAGGGTAGTGTAGGAGTAGGGTAGGGTAAGGGTAGGGTAGGGTAGGGTAGGGTGGGGTAGGGTAGGGTAGGAGTAGGGTAGGGTAGGGTAGGGTAGGTAGGGTAGGGTAGGGTAGGGTAGGGTAGGTTGGGTAGTGGTAAGGTGGGGTAGGGTAAGGTAGTGTAGGGGTAGGGTAGGGTAGTGTAGGGGTAGGGTAGGGTATGGTAGGGTAGGGTAGGGTAGTGTAGGGGTAGGGTAGGGTAGGGTAGGGTAGGGTAGGGTAGGGTAGGGTAGGGTAGGGTAGGGTAGGGTTGCGTTCAGTAACATCCTAACTTACAAAGGGCTCGAACAACTCGCATGCATCACCATCATACTTTACAGTTCAATTAAAAGCAGTTACCCAGTTCTACAAAAATCATACCAATAAAAATGCAAGTTTCTACACCCAAACTAATGCATCCGTTAATCATACATATCAAAACATACAGTTATCACGTAAACCTGTACCTCTAGTCTATATTATAAATCCTAAATAATCCGCCGCCGCCGCCGCCGTGTGCGACGTAGTCACTTTGTAGCGCTTATTGCGGCGGCGTCTGTTGACCTACGGCCGTGAAATTTTACAGCGATGTGGGCCACCTTTACACGTAGGTCGTATTAACTTTTGGACATGATGCGGCCGGGGGTGCGCCCTTGGCGCGTGCTCGCGTGCCCATAGGGTTAACATTAGAATCGGCAAAAACACGCTATTGCTCGGGAACGGTAAGGGCTACGGGGGTGAAATTTTCACTGCAAGTCGGACGCGTGCACTCATTTGTCGTATTAAATTTTCGAGGGGGTGGGTTCAGCGGTGTGCACGTGGTGGGGCCGCGACCAGCGCCGAGCAGAGTGCACGTGCTTTGGGCTCAGTTGTTCGCTTAAAAAACTGAGTGGGCCGGCAGGTCATTGACCTTTGACAACGAAGGCCGACACAAGGCACCGCTCGCCAAGAGGATTCGCCAGTAAATACAATTAATTTGTTTTTGCAATATCTCAGCCGTTTCTGGGCCGATTTAGCTGAAACTTGGACTGTCGGTGGTAGTGTAGGGTAGGGTAGGGTAGGGTAGGGTAGGGTAGGGTAGGGTAGGATTGGGTAGGGGATTGTAGGGTAGGGTAGGGTAGGGTAGGGTAGGGAATTGTAGGGTAGGGGTAGGGTAGGGTAGGGTAGGGTAGGGTAGGGTAGGGTAGGGTAGGGTAGGGTAGGGTAGGGTAGGGTCAGGGCAGTGTAGAGGTAGGGTGGGGTAGGGTAGGGTAGGGTAGGGTAGGTTAGAGTAGTGTAGGGTAGGGGTAGGGTAGGGTAGGGTAGGGTAAGGGTAGGGTAGGGTAGTGTAAGGGTAGGGTATGGTAGGGTAGGTTAGGGTAGGGTAGGGTAGGGTAGGGTAGGGTAGGGTATGGTAGGGTAGGGTATGGTAGGGTTGGGTAGGGTAGGGTAAGGTAGGGTAGGGTAGGGTAGGGTAGGACTCCTACCCTACCCTAGGGTAGGGTAGGGTAGGGTAGGGGTAGGGTAGGGTAGGGTAGGGTAGGGGTAGGGTAGGGGTAGGGTAGGGGTAGGGTAGGGTAGGTTAGGGGTAGGGGTAGGGTAGGGTAGGGTAGGGTAGGGTTGAATTGAGTAACATCCTAACTTATTAAGGGCTCGAACAACTCGCATGCATACTCCTAACTACCCCTACTCCTACCGTAGGAGTAGGGGTAGGGGTAGGTAGGGTAGGGTAAGGTATAGGGTAGTGTAAGGGGGAAGGGTAGGGTAGTGTAACGGTAGGGTAGGGTATGGTAGGGTAGGGTAGGGTAGGGTAGGGTAGGGTAGTGTAGGGGTAGGGTAGGGTAGGGTAGGGTACAGTAGGGTAGGGGTAGGGGTAGGGTAGGGTAGGGTAGGGTAGGGTAGTGTAAGGGTAGGATAGGGTAGGGTATGGTAAGGTAGGGTAGTGTAGGGGTAGAGGTAGGGGCAGGGTAGGGTAGGGTAGGGTAGGGGTAGGGTAGGGTAGGGTAGGGTAGGGGTAGGGTAGGGGTAGGGTAGGGGTAGGGTAGGGTAGGTTAGGGGTAGGGGTAGGGTAGGGTAGGGTAGGGTAGGGTTGAATTGAGTAACATCCTAACTTATTAAGGGCTCGAACAACTCGCATGCATCACCATCATACTTTGTAGTTCAATTAAAAGCAGTTACCCAGTTCTACACAAATAATACCAATAAAAATGCAAGTTTCTACACTCAAACTAATGCATCCGTTTATCATACATATCAAAACATACAGTTATCGCGTAAACCTGTACCTCTGGTCTATATTATAAATCCTAAATAATCCGCCGCCGCCCACGCCGTGTGCGACGTAGTCACTTTGTAGCGCTTATTGCGGCGGCGTCCGTTGACCTACGGCCGTGAAATTTTACAGCGATGTGGGCCACCTTTACACGTAGGTCGTATTAACTTTTGGACATGATGCGGCCGGGGGTGCGCCCTTGGCGCGTGCTCGCGTGCCCATAGGGTTAACATTAGAATTGGCAAAAACACGCTATTGCTCGGGAACGGTAAGGGCTACGGGGGTGAAATTTTCACGGAAAGTCGGATGCGTGCACCCATTTGTCGTATCAACTTTTCGAGGGTGCGGGTTCAGCGGTGTGCACGTGGTGGGGCCGCGACCGGCGCCGAGCAGAGGGCACGTGCTTTAGGCTCAGTTGTTCGCTTAAAAAACTGAGTGGGCCGGCAGGTCATTGACCTTTGACAACGAAGGCCGACACAAGGCACCGCTCGCCAAGAGGATTTGCCAGTAAATACAATTAATTTATTTTTGCAACACCTCAGCCGTTTCTGGGCCGATTTAGCTGAAACTTGGACTGTCGCTGGTAGTGTAGGGTAGGGTAGGGTAGGGTAGGGTAGGGTAGGGTAGGGTAGGGTAGGGTAGGGTAGGGTAGGGTAGTGTAGTGTAGTGTAGTGTAGTGTAGTGTAGTGTAGTGTAGTGTAGTGTAGGAGTAGGGTAGGGGTAGGGGTAGGGGTAGGGTAGGGTAGGGTAGGGGTAGGGTTGAGTTAAAATAGGGCCTAGGGTAGGGTAGGGTAGGGTAGTGTAGTGTAGTGTAGGAGTAGGGTAGGGGTAGGGGTAGGGTAGGGTAGGGGTAGGGGTAGGGTAGGGTAGGGGTAGGGTTGAGTTAAAAAAAAGGGCGTAACATACAAAAGACTTGGACACTCCGCAACTATCGCTATTATATTAAAAACAGCTACCCAAATCTACCCAAATAATACAGCTAAAATACAAGCTACTCACCCAAACTAATGCATCCGTCACATATAATTAATGAAAACATACAGTTATCGTGTAAACCTGTACCTCTAGTCTATATTATAAATCCTAAATAATCCGCCGCCGTGTGCGACGTAGTCACTTTGTAGCGCTTATTGCGGCGGCGTCTGTTGACCTACGGCCGTGAAATTTTACAGCGATGTGGGCCACCGTTACACGTAGGTGGTATTAAATTTTGGACATGATGCGGCCGGGGGTGCGCCCTTGGCGCGTGCTCGCGTGCCCATAGGGTTAACATTAGAATAGGCAAAAACACGCTATTGCTCGGGAACGGTAAGGGCTACGGGGGTGAAATTTTCAAGCCAAGTCGGACGCGTGCACTCATTTGTCGTATTCAATTTTCGAGGGGGTGGGTTCAGCGGTGTGCACGTGGTGGGGCCGCGACCGGCGCCGGGCAGAAGGCACGTGCTTTAGGCTCAGTTGTTCGCTTAACCCGCGCCCTGCTGGGGGGGGGGGGTGTTTGAACACCCCCCCTTGTGGTTTTTCGCGAATATCTCAAAAACGGCGGCGCGGAGCGCCGCCGTTTTTGGTACACCTTATCATACATCAATCCTACACATGTTGTAAAAATTTCAGACCAAGGTCATTCAAGGTCAGGTCACAAGGTCACTTGAAGTGACCTCACCTCATAAAAACTTTCAATGTCTGTCATAGCTACACCGAGTGACCGATCGCTTTGAAACTTTCAGCGATTGCTAAGAGCAATAGCATGTACAAAATGTATATCTCAGAATTTTGATATCGATGACCTAAGGTCAGGTCAATTTTGCGACCTCCCCATTATAAGTCAATGGGAGAAAATTGAAATGCGCCTCTTTTGGATGAAAGACATTATAAACACTCCCAAACACCGAATTACAAGTGGTTTAGACACACTGAACTTGAAAATGGTGTCCGTGACCCTTGTTTATGCCCTGAGGTCATCTTAGGTCACGAATGGTATCTAACAGTTTTTCGCAAATAACTTTTGATAGAGGCATGCTAGAGCGCTGAAAACGCCTTAGATGTGTTCAGCTCGACGATACAGATCGACTGATATGCAACATGACCCTTTCCGGTCAGGTCATGACCTTGACCTGAGGTCAAATTTTCAAGTTGACCTTTCAAGGTCAAGTCATAATTCATTCGATGCGTCTTGACGAGAGGAACACGATGCCGGTAAAAGTAAGCTCGTACAACGCTTGGGTCAAAAGTTATTGCAGAAAAACTGTTTTCGAAAAAAATCGGCTATTTTTGCAGTTTTTGCCCCCTGCAGGCAAAACCGTTGACGTTAGGTCAAATCTGAGAGAATTGCTCAGAAAGGGCGTTAATAGGGCTATCAAATGCGCTTTTCCGCGGCGCTGTAGCTCTATTGGTTCCCGAGTTATGCGTTGGCTTCTTGGAAATTTTCGACATTCGACCTGGAAATCGGCGAAATTTTGCCTTCAATGACCTCTGGTGACCTGACCTTTGACCTGACCAAAAAATTGACCGAATAGATTTCGTCATTATTTTTTACGCTCTTTCGAACGCCGCCTTCCGCGTATCGCTACGTGGCCCAGGAGCCGAGTTACAAGGGGGGGGTGTTCAAACACCCCCCCCCCCCCAGCAGGGCGTGGAAATCCAGGACCCCCAGCAGGGCGCGGGTTAAAAAACTGAGCGGGCCGGCAGGTCATTGACCTTTGACAACGAAGGCCGACACAAGGCACCGCTCGCCAAGAGGATTCGCCAGTAAATACAATTAATTTGTTTTTGCAATATCTCAGCCGTTTCTGGGCCGATTTAGCTGAAACTTGGACTGTCGGTGGTAGTGTAGGGTAGGGTAGGGTAGGGTTGGGTAGGGGATTGTAGGGTAGGGTAGGGTAGGGTAGGGTAGGGAATTGTAGGGTAGGGGTAGGGTAGGGTAGGGTAGGGTAGGGTAGGGTAGTGTAGAGGTAGGGTGGGGTAGGGTAGGGTAGGGTAGGGTAGGTTAGGGTAGTGTAGGGTAGGGGTAGGGTAGGGTAGGGTAGGGTAGTGTAAGGGTAGGGTAGGGTATGGTAGGGTAGGTTAGGGTAGGGTAGGGTAGGGTAGGGTAAGGTAGGGTATGGTAGGGTAGGTTAGGGTAGGGTAGGGTAGGGTAGGGTAGGGTAGGGTAAGTTAGGAGTAGGGTAGGGTAGGAGTAGGGGTAGGGGTAGGTAGGGTAGGGTAAGGTAGGGTAGTGTAAGGGGGAAGGGTAGGGTAGTGTAACGGTAGGGTAGGGTAGGGTAGGGTATGGTAGGGTAGGGTAGGGTAGGGTAGGGTAGGGTAGGGTAGTGTAGGGGTAGGGTAGGGTAGGGTACAGTAGGGTAGGGGTAGGGGTAGGGTAGGGTAGGGTAGGGTAGGGTAGTGTAAGGGTAGGATAGGGTAGGGTAGGGTATGGTAAGGTCGGATAGTGTAGGGGTAGAGGTAGGGGCAGGGTAGGGTAGGGGTAGGGGTAGGGTAGGGTAGGGTAGGGTAGGTTAGGGGTAGGGGTAGGGTAGGGTAGGGTAGGGTAGGGTTGAATTGAGTAACATCCTAACTTATTAAGGGCTCGAACAACTCGCATGCATCACCATCATACTTTATAGTTCAATTAAAAGCAGTTACCCAGTTCTACACAAATAATACCAATAAAAATGCAAGTTTCTACACCCAAACTAATGCATCCGTTTATCATACATATCAAAACATACAGTTATCGCGTAAACCTGTACCTCTAGTCTATATTATAAATCCTAAATAATCCGCCGCCGCCGTGTGCGACGTAGTCACTTTGTAGCGCTTATTGCGGCGGCGTCTGTTGACCTACGGCCGTGAAATTTTACAGCGATGTGGGCCACCTTTACACGTAGGTCGTATTAAATTTTGGACATGATGCGGCCGGGGGTGCGCCCGCGGCGCGTGCTCGCGTGCCCATAGGGTTAACATTAGAATCGGCAAAAACACGCTATTGCTCGGGAACGGTAAGGGCTACGGGGGTGAAATTTTCACGGAAAGTCGGATGCGTGCACTCAATTGTCGTATTAAATTTTCGAGGGTGTGGGTTCAGCGGTGTGCACGTGGTGGGGCCGCGACCGGCGCCGAGCAGAGGGCACGTGCTTTAGGCTCAGTTGTTCGCTTAAAAAACTGAGTGGGCCGGCAGGTCATTGACCTTTGACAACGAAGGCCGACACAAGGCACCGCTCGCCAAGGGGATTCGCCAGTAAATACAATTAATTTGTTTTTGCAATATCTCAGCCGTTTCTGGGCCGATTTAGCTGAAACTTGGACTGTCGGTGGTAGTGTAGGGTAGGGTAGGGTTGGGTAGGGTAGGGTAGGGTAGTGTAGTGTAGTGTAGTGTAGTGTAGTGCAGGAGTAGGGTAGTGTAGGAGAAGGGGTAGTGTAGGAGTAGGAGTAGTGTAGGAGTAGGGGTAGTGTAGGAGTAGGGGTAGTGTAGGAGTAGGGGTAGTGTAGGAGTAGGGTAGAGTAGGAGTAGGGTAGAGTAGGGGTAGGGTAGAGTAGGAGTAGGGTAGAGTAGGGTAGGCGGGCGGGCGTGCGTTGCGGGTGTTTTTTGCGGCGGTATTTGCGTTTTTTGCGGTGTTTGTGTTTGGCGGCGGGCGGGCGGGCGTTGCGGGTGTTTTTGCGGTGTCTGCGTTTGGCGGCGGACGGCCGTTTTTGCGGCGGTTTGCAGCGGGCGGCCGTTTTTTGCGGTTTGCGGCGGGCGGCCGTTTTTTGCGGCGTTTTGCGGTTGCCGGCGGCCGGCCGTTATTTGCGGTGTTGCGGTTTGCGGCGGGCGGCCGTTTTTTGCGGCGTTTCGCGGTTGGCGGCGGGCGATGCGGGCTTTTTTGCGGCGGCGGTGTTTGCGTTTTTTGCGGTGTTTGCGTTTTGCGGCGGACGGGCGTTTTTTGCGGCTTTTTTGCGTTTTTCTGCGGTTTTCGACGGGCGGGCGATTGTTTCTTTTTTGCGAAGTTTGCGTTGGCGTTTTGCGCGTTTTGCGGTGTTTGCGTTTTGCGGCGGGCGGGCGGTTTTTCACAATTCAAGTCCCAACCTTCGGATCCGCAGTGCTGTTCGACAAGCGCTGCCCGGGCCTGCCTTACAGTTTAATCAAAAACAGCTACCCAAATCTACCCAAATAATACAGATAAAAATACAAGTCAATCACCCAAACTAATGCACCCGTAACATAACATAAATCAAAACATACAGTTATCGCGTAAACCTGTACCTCTGGTATGTACTAATTTTTGTGAATGTTCTGTAAGTTAAATGGTAAAAATGGCAAATTTTGAATATCCTGTTTTTTCAGTAATTCGCGAGCTGCAATAGATGGATCGTCCAACTAAACTATTTCTGGTACGATATCCACTAATATTGATCCAGCGACACAACGGCTTCGCTTGTGAGTCTAATGCACGCACTTTCAAACAATGCACGTCAGCATTTGAAAAATGGAACATTGAACGTATGTCCGCTAACGATTAACACAAATTATTCATTAATTAATGAAAACCCCTCACAAATGAATGTGTTTGACAGGTTGGACTTGTACCGCTGCGTTGAATCGATATTCCAGCCCTAGTGCGGGGCGGCTGGCCTTGCCCAGCCAACGGCGTGTGATACCGCCAGCTGTAGGATTGCCCCCCCCCCCCGGTTAGGACCGTTCCATTAAGCGGTGGACTCGCTGTCAACAGTCCAGGAACGCCGGCCTCCCGGGCCGGGTGTCAGGTTTCCCAGTTACAATAGGCCAACATCGATTCCCACGAGTTTGACCGGAGCACGGCCGTAGCTGGGAGCGGAGCACTGCCGTAGCTGGGAGTACGACCGTTCGGGCGTGGCCGGGCGCCAGCAGCCTGCTCCGTCTCCAGCAGACCCCGTCTCGGTCCATGACAGCTGTCTGTCACATCTGAGCGCCGTCATCTGCGGCATCCGTCACCGCCGCCGGCGGCGGTCGGCCGTCATTAGCATTACCGTCTGTCTCCTGCCGACGTCTGCCCAGTCACCGACATTGCTGGCCGCCGAGGGGCCCAAGGAATCGCCAACGCCGCGGAGGGCCGCCGAAAACCTGCTGGAACGCGTTTGAAGCGAACTGGAGCGGCGGCGTCTCGAACCCAGCGGCCCCCCAGACCCACTGGAGCCAGTGTGACCTAGCTGGGCAGCCAGCCGACCGACGCAGCGACAGGAAACGCGGCTCGTCGGCCGTTACATCGAGACCGTCTTACTGTCGGGCCGGGACGCCGCTTGGCAGGCGAGCCTCGCCGGCCTCTGCGCCGTCCAGTGCGGCGGCGACCGGCCCCGGCGGGCTGGGATGGGTACCGGGGATCAGAGGGCGGGCCGCATTCCAGCACCAGCGGGGCCACTAGAGCGGAGGGAGGACAGGACATCAACCCTCCTCAGCGCCGACCTCAGGACAGACTCATGACGCTCAACACGAGACGCTACGAATGATACGAGCGTTTTTATGAACGGAATGTGTACCACCAAGACTCGCTGCCTGTTCACAAAGCTGAGAAATTTGGGAAGCGAACGAGCCAACTAGCTACGAGCGGCGTGGTGTTCTAATTGTTCAATTAGCTGGCTCGTTGGCCGCCATAATGAGACGTGCTCGTGTGACGGCGTCGGGCGCGCTCTGACGGTGGGGCCGTGACCCGCTGATGGTCCCGGACCATCGGCACGCCGCCGGACCGGCGGACCACACACAAAAACGGTCCCAGTCGGACCACGCCGTGGGATCGGTCCGGCTGGGGTCGAGCGAGGGAGGACTGAGGTCGGACGGCGGAGGTCGGTATAGGATGGAGGGTCTATGTAGTTGGGGTCTGGTTGGTGGGTGGGACGACTGAGGTCGATGGAACTAAAGGAATGGTTGTGGTCGGTGGGATAGCCTTGTGGTTGAGGTCGGTGGGATGGAGAGACGACTGAGGTTGATGAGATGGCCAGATGAGGTGAATGTTTTTTTGGGAATGATAAGGTCGATGAAATAGCTGAGGCTGCACAAATAATCTGCGGTCCCAAGGGATAACGATCGGTGCATCTTGCCGATTCATTGAGCTGCAGCGTTATGTCATCAAACTGAAAACAAAGCATCATCACGGCTAATTTCATGCGATCGAAGTTGAGCCTCGTCACCGATTAGATCACCATCGTCATCTCTCTATCCCTCCAACTCCTTCTCGCTTCACCGACCGAGCACGAGGTCACATCCCACAATAACCACACCCCGTGACCAGCGCAACCGTGCCGCAAATGCCACCGCCGCGCCACAAGCGTCGCGAGCGTCAGAGCCGCGTCTCGGCGCGCGGCCACTGAGTTATGGCCGGCCACCACGGGACCGGGGCGATGACGTCAGAAACGTCGACGGCCACATGTGGACGGCAACATTTTATTTTCGCCGCTGGCCCGTCTGTGACGTGGGGTCGAGCTTCTAGCGGTCATCACTCAGTCGGCGGAGGGGGACGGGAAGACGGCGGTGATGGCGCTGGACTGAGAGACATGGTCCTCCAGTTCTGGACGGGGTGGGTCAGGGGGTGCATTGCTGACAGAGGGGTCAGTCAGGGTCAAACGGCTGGACGGGGTCATCCGCCGTTGACCGCTGATACTGGAGATGGTTAATATAGGACCAGAGAAGGTCAACTAAGTCAGGGATATGTTTATCTCTTGCAGACTGCGGTCAAACAGAAAATCACGTCAGCTTAGACCAGAATCAGATAATGATCGAGCCATGAGCTCATGTAAACTATGACCTAAGTCAGTTTTGAACCGGTTGACCATGTGGTCAGCACCAGACCCCCAGCGCTGTCAGTCATCGACCTCAGCTACCGAGGCCGAGTAACCGCCAGTCAGCAGTTGGTAACAGTGGTCAGCGGTTGTCGGTCAGCGGTCAGCGATTGTCGGACCACAGACGCCTTCAGTGGTCAGCGGTCAGTGTTTGTTGGTGGTCGTCGGTCAGAGATCGGTGGTCGTCGGACAGCGGTTGGTAGCCATTGGTCAGCGTTTCGGTCGGCGACCATCGGTCAGCAGCCAGTGGTCAGCGTTTTGGTCTCCGACCATCGGTCATTGGTCAGCAATCAGCGGTCATTGGTCAGCGTTTTAGTCGGCGGCCATCGGTCATTGGTCAGCGGTTGGTGGTCATTGGTCAGCGTTTTGATCTCCGGTCATTGGTCAGCGATCAGCGGTCATTGGTCAGCGTTTTGGTCTCCGGTCATCGGTCATTGGTCAGCGATCAGCGGTCATTGGTCAGCGATCAGCGGTCATTGGTCAGCGTTTTGGTCTCCAGCCATCGGTCAGCGGGAGGCCGATATCGCTGCGTCGGCCGGCCTGTCGCCGCCGCCGTCGGACTAATGACGATCGGCCCCGGCCCGGAGCGACCCGGAACGGCCCGGAGCGGCCCGGAACGGCCCGGAGCGGCCGGAGCCGAGTGGAGGTCGCCGTGCCAGCCCCGGCGCGGCCACCCACCGCGGACCGACAGTTACCGGGCAGACCGGAGGGCGGTCACACTGGAGCTGATCAGAAACGAAAGAGATGGAGAAGGATGAGAAATGGGACACGGGGATGATAAACGTAGCGCTTGGTTGCTGGGTGGCCATCAGGAGCTTGTAGTTGTTTGCATCCTTTGGTTTGGCCTCTAGTCAGACATCAGGAACGAAATCACTGACAACTTCGTGGTAATGAAGTAGTGAATGATTTATTATGCTTGCATGTTGATTGTGGGCATGCTGTGGGCATGTTGCATGTTGATTACAACGTCCGGTGCTCCCTCGCCATCTATGGAGTTTCTACAGCGTGGCAGGCCGGGGTTCGGTTCCAGGCGCGTCCCCCCGGTCCCCCAGACCTGGCACTGACCCGGTGACCGGGCCGGGTCCAGGTGGGACCTCTGACGTCACTGCTGGTGGCCCCCGGCCTGGAACGCCCGGTCCAGCCGGGGCGGGGTGGGGCGGGCGCTCCACAAATAAACTGTCCTTCGGCAGATGGTCGGTCACTGAGCGGGGCGCGGCGCCTCGACAGCCGCCCGGTGACACTGAGCGACACCACGTGACACCACGTGACACCGAGTGACACATGACACTGGATGACACCAAATGTCACCGGGTGACACTGGGCAACAGCAAGTCTCTGCATGATTCAAGAGATGACCTGAGAGCAGCAGGCTCGTTCATAGGCGACATGTTTCCGCTGATATTGTAACAATTCACCATGACTCGTCGGACTTGGCAGGCCGCTTCCAGTACCGCCCTCTGTTCCTGCTCCATCACCCCCCCCCCCTCTCTCTCTCTCTCTCTCTCTCTCTCTCTCTCTCTCTCTCTATCTCTATCTCTCTCTCCTCCCTTGCTCTTTCTGTCGGTGGGCGGGTCGCAGCTGACTCCGTACGCTGCTCGCTCACAGGACGGAGAGGTCGCTCTCACTCAAAGGATAGGTCAGGGGTCGCTCCGTACGTAAAAGGCCGCTCGGAGATGACGCTCAAAGCTGTTCAGTACGCTCGAGAGAGGGCAGAGGACAGAGAACAGAGGACAGAGAGAAACGCTATCACGTAGAGTGAGTGCCGCATGGCTCCGCGCCGGGCGGGCAGGCTGAATGGCCGCCCTATTCGACACGCGGCGCTGTCGCCAAAGTCGGGTCGCGGCGGGGCGCCGCTGCCAAAGACGCCGATTTCGAGGACCGACTGGCTATGTCACGTGAGCCGGGCGCGGCGGATGAAGGAACGATTGATCGGTGGAATGATCTCAGATCGCGAAGATCGCGACTGACGGATCGCGGCCCGCGCAGAGGCTATAGGACCCGGCCAGAGGCTCGCGGGTATCAGTTATAAAATGCCGTTTTTAGACATGCAGCTTCAGCCGCTGTCTTTTGACCCTGACTTCAGCATCGATTCTGATTTCGATCCGATCCAACCCAGAGTCAACGGCGGCCCTCATTCACCCTCATTTGAGTCCCGACACGACCGTAAATTGGGGTCGTTGCAACCCAATCCTTAGTCTGAACAGCGACCACGCCCGATGTGCTGCCCCAAATCAGCGCCCTGTGCCGATCGTGCCACCTACCACGTGCCATAACGCCTGATGACGAGGCCGGCGTGACGTCATCAGCTCGTCATTATCGTCATCACGCGATCGGCGCCAAACCGCTGTGACCGCAAACCAAACCGCTGTGACGGCCGGCGTCCGCACATCGCGTGACACTACCCGGTGTATTTGTGGATATCGCCACAGTCTCGGCGTATTCTTGGACATGCAGCAGTTGCAGCTGTCATATCGACTGGCCTGCTCTGTCCGTCGCCCTCCCCTGCTCTGCCTTCCTGCCCCGGGTCGGGGCGGGGGCAGGTCGCAGGACCTCGGTCAGCCCGGGACCAGCGGTATACATCGATTGGCCTGCACACGCTGTGATTTATGACCCAGCTGCAGCTGAGCCGGGCGGCGGCGCCGTCATACAGGCGCTAACCGGGCCCCAGTCGACGGCGCAAGAACAGAGCGACCAGCCGCCGCGCCGCGGGGGGGGGGGGGGCGAAGGGGTTTGTCGCGGGGAACGACCCGGTCTTTTGTAGATGAGCTATCGGGTCTTCTGGGAAGAACGGGCGGGTCTGCCGCGGAGGGATTGAGAGTCTGAAGCGGGGTAACGGTCGCAATATATGCTGCAGTGAAAGGCACAGTGTCTGGCAATGGCGGAACGGAAGGAGATTTTATCAGGCACAGGGTGCACCGGAAACCAATCTCGGGGCACATACATGATTCCGGAGACGATTTGGGTCTTTGTAGCTCCCGGTTCGCTGTAATGTTCCAACTTCTCCAGGGAGTACGGTCGTTTGCGACCCCGCTGATCCCCAGTCGCGGGGCTCACGTGGTCTCTGGGTGCTCTTGGTCGTCTCAGCGGCCTCCGTCGCCATCGCCGGAGGCACCGCTATCCAAACTCGTGTCACAAGTGACGTTGACGCGTCATTAAGTCGCAATCAGCGTCATCAAGCTGATGCTGCTGGCTGTGATGCCGCCCGGCGTTCCCAGACGAGATCATCTGGCGTCCCCGAGGGCCTCCCCTCCCCCTGCAATCCCCGACAAAACACTCCCCATCCCCCTCCTCCTCTCTCTCCCACCTCCTCCCGCTCTCCCCCGCCTTATCCCGACTGCTACAGCAGCAAACACCCGTCCCGGCGGCATTAGCATTTATAGTCGGCCGCTGGCGTCGGTCGAGTCATTAACCGCGCGCCGATTTCGACGATGTCTGAGAGCGCCCGCTCGCGGCGCTCTGCACGGTCCTTCGGTGCTCTACCCGAGGTCGGAGGGTGTCACACGTGGTGGCCGGAAGGTCCGGCCACGAAGGGGCCACCGGAGGCGGCTGACGACACCAATAACACCCGGTAAATGATGCCAACCTTCGGTCGGGCAGTTTGTTCAAGTGGCTCCAAATTGGAGTCACTCGTCATTGGGAAGGGACCGACAAGGGTGACACAGCGGTGCGGCTGTTGCCACTGCCGGCCGAATCTATCAGATGAACCGGAAAAATGTGCCTGAGTCTCACGGAGAGACCCGACAGTGGACAGTAGGCGGTGGACGGCGTGGACTCTAGTGTGGACCAGTGGGCTCTCAGAGCGAAATCGACCGGATGGGCTGAATTACAGATGTTATTCTATTTGAATATTTTTAGCATACAGTTTGGAATTAAAAAAAAAATTATTTGAGACTTTGACCTTGGGAAAGGAATATGATGAAGGGAATGATAATAGAGTAAGAAGAAATACCTAATTCTTACAATGCATATTCCTATGATAAGGTACTGTACACCTAGTCCCTAATTCCTAGTCCTGTCCTAGACCTACTTAGAGCATCTATTCATAACTATTGGCGAGAGGCGCCATTACAAACACCATGGGACACTAAGGCTACACCTGACTGAACTCCTAACTATACCTAGCTGGTCCCGACCAATCATATCTCCTGACTAATGAGTCGGAACCGGGGCCGCGCTCGCCGGTTAGGGTACAGAAAATCACAAATACCTGCACCGTCACCTCACCATGAAAGTAAACCCATGCCTTCATATCGTAAATGGCCCAAACGCTGAGAGCTGACTAATGAAAGTTTTCCAATTACAACTTCTGGATTGATCAATGAGCATTCAACAAATATGCAATGTGCTTACATTTAACTGTTTCGCTCCATAACTGAATTTCGTCGTTATGACTTACAATGAAGAAACGAGCACCTTGTTTTTGGCTCGGCATGGGTGTAAACTGTAACTGATCTGGGCTCAGCGCAGGATATTTGTCAGTTTCTTTGCCCTCCTCCCGGCGAGTGGCGCACGCGGAACGGCGCACAGCACTTACCGCGATCGTCGCGTGGTCGGGTCCTTCATCACCATCACCTCGTTGACGTCTCCGTAGCGACAGAAGTACTCCCTCAAACCCTCTGCAACACAGCGAGACACACACCGAAATGTAAGCCTTCCGGGCCCGGCCAAAAACAGCACCATCGCTCATTTGCCGGCGCTGTGACGTCAGACGAATAAATTCAAGTCGCACCAAATTGATGCCGAGAGGTTGGCACATGATTTAGCGAGACAAGCGTCGCTGGCGGCTTTAGCACGAGTCACGTGCAGGGGCCGCCCAGACGGTCGGCGGCGCCACGTGCCAAGACGTGACGCCACGTCCAGGTGACGAGACGTTCGTAACGCGCGTCCTCTGGAGACTCTAGAGCCGCCGGGGAGGACGGAGGAGCAGGGAGAGGAAGCCACGCCACTGGTCGCCGCGTCGTAAACGACCCACTAGAACGGACAGGTTCGACACGGGGTCCCTCCCTAAACAGGCATTAAACCGAACCGCCTGAAAACACGGTCGAGTGGCGCTATTAAGACCGTATCTCGCTGGAGCGGCGTATACAGAAGCGTCTGTTCAGATGTCGAGAGGGGACTGCTATTGGGCGGTGATTTACAAGATGCCCATTGCCAGTTTTCGGTGTGAAGGTTTGGTATGTGCCCCAGAACCCAGCCCGCGACGCATCGACGTCTCAATGTCCTTTCGGCGCGCCAACTGCACAGTGCACACCTAAGGACATGCGAGAAGAATACCCGACTTATTATGCACGGTGGAGTCGCAGTGACGAATCGAGATGTAGCAGTTTATATAGTTTTCAAATATGTCATCTATTCCAAGACACTTCAAAGTAAAGTTACTGTGAGAAGTAAAGATCCGTTGTACGTTTTGGCCTTGATATAATTATAAAGGCTTTTATGTTGAGGATTATCATGGGACCGGGTCAAGTTGCAGGTCATCTTTAACCCGTGGATCTCAACTCTGCATCACCACAGTCAGCCCGTCCCCACCCAGCGGCTATTCTGGGGACATATGTGCGGTCCAGCAGCGTCGGGTCGCTCCAGCGGCGGAGCAGCGAGGCCACTCCGTTCCATTGGCCTCTCTTTGTCCGAACCGCGCCGGCTGAGCGCCCCACGTTATGGAGTCGGCTCTCGGGACCATCTGGAATCGGTCCGTCAACCTCGAACCGCTCCGGTCCCGGCCTGGTTCGGTTTCGTCCACGTCAGTCTGACCCGAGTGTCCCTCGGAGTCGTTCTCCTGAGAATCTGTTGTGAAATCCGCTGGTCAGTCTGCCTGTAACTGGCCTCTGTTGCTCACCGCTCAGGTTTCATTGCGCTGCAAGTTGCAGTGCAAAATGACAGCGTATTGGAAAAATCACAGTCTGAAGATGAGCCGACAGCGGATGTCGTGATCGGGAGACACTGGACACTCCGTCATCGCGCCCTTGATCTGACCACAGTGGCGATAAGGAGTCGGAAACCGGTTCGCTCCCATCCCAACTGTAATGCTGCCTGTATCGGTAACCTGTAGGCTGGTCACTGGCTGCGGCATAGCCGGATCGGATATGGTGTTCGATGTTTCCAGTTTCTTTACTGGTTGTGTTGACATATCACTCGAAAATCTCACATCTGTTTCGCTAACCGGAACTGAGAGCATGAAGACAGGGCATGAAAGGCTGCAGGCTGCAGGGTGCTATATGTAATCTATTTGGAGGAAGTGAAGAGGGCTATTCAGAGAACAAAGAACGAAAGGGGAAGATCGAGCGACTGTGAGGAGGCCAGATGACCACGCATATTTCACACCGTTGTGGAGGGTGAACCGAGGCCATTAGCACCGGATGGCCAGAGGTGCGACCGGACGGGGCGGGACGTAAGACGGGGCGAGACGGAGAAGGTGTCGGCGTCACGTACTGGGACAGAGGGAGGACACGAGGCAGTGGGAGTTGGTCGACAGAGCGCCGGAGGACGGCCGGACCGTGACGGACCGGGGCAGGATGTGTCAGGAACTGGATCTGGGCGCGCGGCGCCGTCCTTTGTCCCGGTGTCCGGGCCCGGCCGTGAGAGGACACGGCTGTCCGTCTCTTCCCGGCGGGGAGTCCGTCCGAGCGACCGGTCCTCCCGCCGAGTCTGGGAGGAATCCCACCGCCCTACCCGAGAAATCCCACCGACCCAAACCGAGAAATCCCACCGCCCCACCCGGCTCAGCGCCTGGGCGTCGACAAGGTAGGGCGGGACGCTCTTGTTTTCGGCTGGACATGGGAGCTTGTCGGCCGATCTATTGAGATCAGGTGACAGGCAGGACGAAAAGCGCCGTCCCTCCAGGGCGCCTCTCGTCTCCGCGGGCGTGATTGTACAAAGGTCCGACTCCGTATGCAGATTCCGGATGGATGCACTTCCACAAACGCCACATGGATCAGGACAGAGGCGCTTCTTGAAAATGCATTTCGGTGAAATGTCTCATTGTCCTCCGTGTTTCAGCAGCTTCAGCGGAAAGTATAGCGTAAAATCCTGTTGTTTCAGTTGACTAATCTCATTGTAATTCTAGTAAAATGAGGTGTCGTCCCAAACCTCAGTGCTACCATTTGAAGGGATAACTCGGAAATCCATAAAACAAAAGTGATTACCATTACCGCGGGAACAGCGGCCCGGATCTTGTAAGGGCGTTTAAGCGCCGTGACATTACACGCCAGAATGTCGCCGGAAATGACCGCGTATTCCGCTGCATGCATAACAAATTGGTAAGGTCCTGCAATACCATCAGCAGCAGCTCCTATCCCACCCACCACAGAGTGTCATCTCCGACTCTTCTCGCGTCGGCGGCGACATCAATCCGTCTCCCCCTCCCCCCCTCGGGGGGCGCCGGCCCGACCGGAAAGGTCAGGGGTGAGCCGGTCTCGAGGACCGCCCCGCCCCCCGCCCCGCCCCCGCTATCACGACGGCCGACCGTAATGTGTCCCAGACACGAACCATGTCACGAGGCCGTTCGGTGCGGTCGACACGGGTCGCTGTCGCGCTCAGCGCGGGTCACGGTGAAACGGAGCGGGTCATTGTGCGGCTCTCTGCCGTCTAATGACCCTCTCTCCTCAACTTTTTAAAGAGATGAACTCTACTGTGGACTGGTGGAAAGTGCACGGACGCCCGCCACATCCGCTGTTGTAACAACACACCGCGCCACAGCTCACCACGGCCGTGCACCGCGCACGTGCACACCAGACGTGCACACGGCCCGTGCACGGGTGCACGCTGGCTGGGCGGCCGAGCGTCACAAAAGGCTCAGCTGACTCGTCTTCGAGGAGCGGCCGCTCGGGTCACGGGTCGTGGAGTCGACTCGGGGTACTCGGAGCGGCACGGACGGAGACGGATCACGAACATGGCACTGAGATCCGTGACGCGCTCGGGATGGCTGCAGGTCACGGTGGGTCACAAGGCTGGGTCACGGGCGGGTCACAGGAGTGGGTGGAGAGCTCGGCAAGGCCAGGTCACGAGGCAGGGCGGGGGAGAGGAGCGCTTGCTCGTCCCTCCGTGACGCGCTTGGGGGCGGCTGCAGGTCACAGTTGGTCACAAGGCTAGGTCATGGCAGGTCACAGGCGGGGTGGATAACTGCAAGACCGGCCAGGGAGGGGGAGGGGCGCTTGCTCGTCCTTCAACGTCACCCCAGAGCATCCGCTGCGCAGCTGCACACACAAACGAAGCTGGCGTGTCGGACCAACGCCGCGATAAGCCCGACAAGCCACCGTAAGCCCCGGTGACATATGGGGTAAGTGTGGCACGGCTGGGCGCCCGGGCGATCTGTGTCGGCTCCAGTGACCTCGGCAGTGCAGTGCCGGCTCGGGTGGGGCAGGGGGAGCTCAGAGGACTCTCGGGTGAGCTTGGGGGTATTGGGTGACGTCGGGTGTTGGGTGGGGTGAGTTGATAGTGCGAGGCCGGCGAGACGGAGCCACCGAGCCCAGTGTTATAGACGGTCCCCTCGGAGATAATCGGTCATTGACCATTGACCACTAACACCACCCCTGCGTACCTCCCGGCGGTTTAACCGGAGCCTTGTATGGCTCCCAGACCGATGTACGGCTTCCCACCACAGTGCAGTGGTCAGCAGGGCGCCGCTACGACGGGGCGGGGTGGATACATCGGTCAGACTCGACCGTTCAGTGAGCCCTCATCGGGCCGACTGTGACTGAAAAACAGGTTGATTCTGCCCTATCGCTGGCAATGTGCTATTCTGTAGCTCATGTTGGCTGCTTCATCACCTCTTCCTGCACAGAGGACCGTCTTATCACTGATACCTCGGACGTAGACAGACGCCGGCGTGAAGCCTCGTCCGTCGTCCGTCGTCCGTCGTCCGTGCTGAGGTCTGCCCGGTCGGCCGTCTCGCTGGCACGCCGCGGGCCCGGCCCTTCATCCGTCGGCCAGTGACGCTGATAACGCTGACACCGTGTTGCTCTAGCCGGCATATGACGTCACAGCTGTCGACGCTCATTTCGAGCCAGCGGGGACCGGGGAGGGGAGGGGCTCAACCATAAACAAAACAACGAAGCCTGAAAGCTGCAGCTAGGCGAGGGTCGTGCACTGTTTCTGTGCTTCGTGGCTGGTATTGCAGGTGTAGTATTGTTGTTGTTACGTTCCGGTCATGACTCGCGGATGCTGGGCGGTCGAGCCGCGGGTCATTCGCCGCCAGCGCCCTCCGGCGGGTCGTTTGTAAGCGGAATTAGCGGTGGCGGTCGTTAGGCGGCGCGCGGTCCGCCGCGACCTGCCCAGGGCGCCGCTGTGGTTATTGTAATTACCGCTCCATTAGAGTGGCGGTAGCCGAGCCCACGGGGTCACGATCGGAGGGCAGGAGGACCTGGGACCGTCTGATCACAACACGACACTGCTCCGTACCGCGAGAATATGTGGACCGCGGCAATACAGATCGCACCACGGGATTACGAACTGGAGGAGGATGGTGAGAATAGGGATCGGACGGCGGGACATTCAGGCCTAGCAATTGCAAACTGCAACTCGAAGATCTGGAATTGACCCTGAGGGAGACGCACCGAAGCACGGAACGGGTCGGGGAGGGTCGTCCCGAGGCCGGCTAGGTGAGAATAAGAATGCCAGCGTGAAGGGAGAACGGGCGGGTCACGTCTCCGGCGCCACGAGAGAAAGCCCAGACGGACGTCGGTCAGCGCGGTGCAGCGGCGGGCCGAGGAGGTCGGCGGACACCGGAGAACGCTCGTTCCTCGACCGGTGAACTGAGGGATCGTGTTTACCCTCCCTCCGTTCACCGGAACGAGATGCGACTCAATAGCGCGTCTGTGTGTACAACTAGACACGAGGAAGCTGACACGCTAACAAGAATCGAAAGAGGTAAACTCAGAAATGAATTCCGTGCAACAAGTTGTTTGGCGATGCACGCTGCGCGTCACCCAAACAGAAGGCAAGCGGCCAGCGGGGCCGTTCGTGTGAGCCCTAACGGCGCCCCGAGGCCTTATCCAGCCCACTCCACGAGTCCACGACCCATACAGGCACAAGTCACGGAACAAAAGGCGGCGGTGTTGCTGTTGATTCAGCTGCCGTCGTGCCACGCCCGGCCTTGGCTGCCACCGACAGTGTCCGGCGTTACAAAGCCGTCGGTCCTGACAGTTCGATAGACGAAGCTTCTCCGCAGCGCTGAGGGCCAGTCAGTGAGGACTCGTGACGGGTCTTGCACAAACACGACGCGTTACGAGCGCCGCCGCTACGCCACGGATGTCGCCGTCGCGCCGACTCGACTTCAGAGCTGATGGGAGCCGCAGCTGACGATGTGTCCAGACAAAGCGTCATCGTGTGACAATGGCGGCGCCAAACAGCCGACAAAGACGGTGGTGACGCGCCACCCGGGCGACGTGATCAGGCGCCCTGACATTGATGGCTACTGGAGACCTGATGTGGCGCAGCGGAGGCTTATACTGTCTAGGTGTATAACAGCACTTCATCTAAGAAACATACACACAAGGGAAATATTATCAGCACAATCAATAGGTCGCCTTTGACATTGAAGCGAAATGAGTGGGCAAGTGCACCTCTACTTTGCAGTATTGTTTAGGTTTTGACTTGCAGCGCAACTGCGCAAAGGCACCTAAATACCTACCTCGGAATTTCGCTACACTTCGCTGCAAGCCGAACTCTGATTCTGTACCATTGTCCTGGCCGGGAACTTTCCCTCCCGGTCCTGTCCTCGCACCGCCCACGCGGATATTGCCCTGTGACCTGGAGTCGGTGAACTACCGCCACTGCCACCGCCGCCGTCATCGTCATCGCCGACGACTCCACCGCCGCCGTCACCGCCATCGCTACCGCCTCTGCTATACCACCGTCATCATAATCGCTGCCTTCATTGCCATCGCCACCGCCACGCATTCTCTTCCCAGAGTCAGTGGGCAGAGAGGTGCGTGGGACGGGTCGGCAGGGACAATGCGGGAATTCGTCGCGCGTGACAATGGTCCTGGCGATGGAGGCGGCAGAAAGCAGAGATGGGGAAGAGAAAGAGAGAGAGAGAGAGAGAGAGAGAGAGAGAGAGAGAGAGAGAGAGAGAGAGAGAGAGAGAGAGAGAGAGAGAGAGAGAGAGAGAGAGAGAGAGAGAGAGAGAGAGCGTGGGGCGCCGTCGGTGACGTGCTCTGGGTTATTCAGCTGGAACAGTAGAGCACTTCACGGATAGGCTTTTTAGGATCCGCCCGGCCCATATCCGGCAAGTCATATCCAGATCCGCCCATTATCCGCCTTTCTTTGAATATCAGAATCCGGCCCACCCCTGGCCCGTATTGCAGCCAAACTTCCAAAAAATATCCGTAATAATCCGTTTCACCAATAACTGGTTTCACCCAAAACTGGACTAACAAATTCAATCTAAGGGACCAGACAGCCATACATCTCACAGACCATCATGATGCCTATTACTTAAATCAAACCTCTGCTGCCGCTTAACACATTAGGTTAATTTTTAACTTCAATGTTGAATGTTAAAATTTTGATCCGTTTTGATCCGGGTTCAACCTTCAATTCCCAAATCCGGCCCGCCCATATCCGTTCTTTTTTTTTAACAAATTTAGAATCCAATCCTATCCGGTCCGCGGATTTATCCGTGGATAACGGATTTATCCGGCCCATGAAGTGCTCTATGGAACAGTTCGCTCCAATGCGCGGCATTTGTTCTCGGCCACCCACGAAAACAGCCATCTGTCTCCGTGATCCGTAATTCGTGCAGAGCTCCATGGAGGACTGCATTAAATTGTTCTCAGAGTGTCCGTATTGTGACATAGTCCTTCGGAGCGCCGTAGAGTGTAGCGTGTTCAGTCTACACAGCTGCCGCACAAACAGCTTTCAGATCGTGACGTCAGTGGCCGAATGGCAGCACGACATGACAGCGTTCGTGAGTCGGCGAACAGAGTCGTGAAACTAGGGGGCGGGATTTCTAAAGTGAGAAAGTGGCAGCTTTGATTGCGAACGTTAACCTTTGGAGCATTGTGCAACTTCGGCGGGACGGCGGAGCCCCACCCTCTCTCAACCGAAATTCAGCGCAGTCAGATTGATTCATGGTACTCTGGCATCAAGGAAAGTAATGTCCAAATGCGTCAGATTGCAGACATAATTTGCAATGAGTTTCTGACGACGACGACACTTCCACTGTCCAATTTCAGGCGAGCGCATCACGAAATATGGCTGAGCGAAAGACATCAGCCCGAGGAGCCTCTCTGAGTAAGGGGCCATTGTCAGTCGTGGATCACGTCTCAAACCACTGGTTCGCTACGTTATTTCCGTGTTTCAGTTTAATATTACATTTCATTGTGGCTGGAACGAGAGAAGTACTCGGGTTTCCGAGAAGGGAGTCGGGATGACGATGAGCCTGCCTGGTGCACTCGTCAAGCCATGGCAGAGAGGAATCCAGCAGCTGACGAGGGATTTCTTAAATAGCACAAAAAATGGTCGAAGTAGGCCACGAGGATGGAATTCGTCGCAATAGGGATTCCCTGCCAAGTCGAGAAAATAAAATTAAACCAGGATAATTAATAATGTGACGGGTCGTTCGCTGTGTATAAAAAGCTGGTGTGACAAACATAACTCAGCCGGGAGGCGAATTACTCGTGTCCGACCTCTCTTTGAAGCGACCCGGTCTGGCAGGCGCAGCGGAGTGTATAAATTCGCGGCTGTCTCCCGCCTGTCCCTGTGACGGACGCCCGGAATCACTCGCCACCCTGACGCCATTCACTCCTGTGTTCCCTCTCAACTGCAGGGACCTCCAGCAGCTTGGAACCCGACCCTTATCTGACACATGTGTGTGCTCTCTGGGCCGGTGTGCCATGGGGCCTGTCTGACAGAAGGGGAGGGTGCTGTGCATTGGAAAACGTTGCAGCAGCTTGGAGCCCATCCCTCTCACGCAAATGTGTGTCATGTGGTCTGGTGTATTTTTTTGGGGGAGGTCTCGCAGTGAAAGAGAAGAGGAGAATGGTACGGAGCTGCTTGGATGTTGTCTGTACTGGCAGTGTGCAACACTCTGCTGATATTGATCCCAAAACCAACCAAAGCCCTCCACAGTCCTCAGCATGCGGCTCGTCTAGCGCAGGACAAAGAGAAGGCCGACTTCAAAAGAGAGCCTCATCAGCTGATAATGTCGTCAGATTCCCGCCGTCGCACTAATTAGAAGTGAAAAATACCCAGAAAGTCGCAAAATGTGCCGACTGTTTTTCAAACTTCCAACAAGAGCGCCGTAATGCAATTAAGGACGTACCGCTTTTGAAGGAAGAAAGAAGCACGTGATGAAACCACATTTTGCCAGAGAATGACGGTATTCATTACTGAATATATGCACCCCTTATCGTCGCGCGTGGGAGTCGCCGCTCCCCAGAGGCTCCCTTATCAGGGGTTATAACAAATCGGCATCGATTTCGGTCGGCGTGACCCGCCGCCGTGTAATCTCAGGGGTGTAAACCGTCTGATTTATCTGACCGGGCGCCATTACGGGCTCGGGGTGGGCGGGGGCGGCCGGACACGGCTGCCCCAGCTCCGGGACAGAGCTGCCTCAGCTCCGGTACAGAGCTGCCTCATGTCGGCAGCAGTCCGGGGCAGCTCTCCCGCAGCTCGCCCACTGCGCCGGACTGTCGGCTGTCGGCCGGCGCCTCAGTGTCGATACCGACTGTCCAGCGGGGGGGGGGGGGATTGGGGAGGACCGTTCACGCACGGTGACCACCGCTCCAACACCTGGGGCGGCTAATTTCGTTAAGCACTGGCTGTGATGTGATGAAATATGCATGCGCTGGGCCCGGGCACATCCGCGGCCGAGCGTCAGTTTCATTACGGCTGATTAGACCGGCTGTATACAGTTGCGGCGCAGTGCGCCACCGAACGCCACGCCCGGCCGCGCGCGGAAAAACCGCCCCCTGACCTATGGCCCGTCAGCAGGCGGGCACCTATACGAGGCCCGGCTCGAATTAGTGCACGGCTGTAATCAGCGCACTTCAAATTACCAAAGTGCGCCTAAAAAGGACGGAGGGTTTATGTGTGCGACCTGACGTAGGTATTTGAAATACCAGGAGGCTCTGATGAAAGAGAACGATCAGGGCAATGTCAGAGATTGTAACTTCAGGCATACAGTGACCTCCAGGGCCCTGAAACGTCCGCTCGCGTTGTCCTAAACCACAAAACGGTCCAGCTGAGTTCAATAGCCCCTGGCCCGTTTCTTTCTAAGGCGGCGGGCGGGCGCGGACCTGGCCGGCCTGACCCCGCCTCAGTCCGGAGCGGCACAAAGCGTGACCTTCGACACCAGATTCCTGCTTACAAATCGGCCGTGCGCGGGCAGGTCCGAGCGGTTCGCGTCGCTCGATCCCGGCTGAACCGCTCCGGTATCAGGGCGTTAGGACCGGCCCGGAGACCAACTGGGACCAATGAGGGACCACCGAGGACCGTCGGGGACCGCTGAGGACCGGGTGCCGTCAATGGGCGCCTCGGACGCGCTTTGTGCTCGAGAAATGGGCCGGCGACGGTGTTTGTCGAAGCGCGAACCGGCCGGCCGGTGTGCCCCGGTAGAGAAGAGCCGCACGGTGTGGAAATCTGTGTGTGTTGGGGCTGAGAGGAGCCACCGCTCTGAAGGTGGTGAGTCCAGGGGCCAGGGCTGCCCTTCCGGCACACTCAACATTCCATAAGCGGTTGATGGAGAATGGAACGAACTGAACTGACAACCTAAGATCCACAAGCATATTCATTTGTAACTATCTAGCAAGCCTTACTACTCTTAAATACGTAATTATCGAATAATAACCAACGACCGATATTTTTGCCATAGGTTTCAAAAAAGAAAATTATCACAGCGAAAGTAAAAAAAGGTCCGTTTTCTCTCCTTTGAACAAGAACCCACAATAAACCTGACATAGGTATCAGCACCACGCTGTGTCTCGACAGCGTTTGCGTGTAAACCTATCCAGAGCGACAGTCTTCTGTCGGAAACCGCGCGCGTCCCACTCATCTTGCGCTGCAGCGGCGGCGGTGCGGCGTCTGGCGGCGCACGGGAGACGAGCGCGGCGCGCCCCCGTTTGTCGTCAGTGATGGAGTATCGCCGGCGGCACCAGCTGGTGCGCACGTGCCCCCCCCCCCCCCCCCCCCCGACACCCATCCCCCCGGTCCTCGAGTCGGCAGTCACAGGAGCGACATCAAGACGGCTTTGAGGCGCTCCGTTTCTCCCCAGCAGAGCCAGTCGCCGTCACCGTCACACAGCGCGGCCACCGGCGGCGTCACGGGCGCGCCGCATGCGTCACGAAGCTGTCAGATGCGCACCGATAGCGTCACGCATCACGCGTCTCGCGTCATCGCCGCGGTGTAACAACAGCGCGTGATAGGATCGGGCGTGCCTGCTGACGACTGGAGCCGCCGGCGCCGGCGAATTAATTCCAGCCGACTAACAACAAATAAACGCATGGTAATGCTCGCCGGACGCGGCGGCGGCATGGGAGATGGTATCTGTCCGGCGCGGCGGCTTGCGGCGGCGGCGGCGGAGGGTTTTGGGCGGAGGCGGCGGCGGTGGCGGCGGGATACCGCGTGCGGGTTGGAGCGGCGAGGCGGCGGCTCGGCTCGGGTCGGGCCCGTCCCAGCCACGCCGGTACGAAGTGGAGTGGATACGAGTAGAGTGGAGTGGAGTGTGGAGAGGTGGGATGTGGAGGGTGCTCGGTGGGCCGCTCACCGGCGACGGATGGGATGGGTACAGCCACGACGCGCCGGGGCGCCATTCCAGGTCGGGGTAAGAGCGCGCCGGTATCCGAGGGGCGGGATGGGCCGGAGGCGATGAGAGAGAGAGAGAGAGAGAGAGAGAGAGAGAGAGAGAGAGAGAGAGAGAGGGGAGAGAAGAGAGCATGAGTAGGGAGGAATGGATAAGGGGTAGACGTTGCGATCTTTTCACATACCTACCAGCCAGCACTATAAGTCACCCAACCAATGGCCATCTGACAATGTGTGTACTGAAGTGCACAGAAGTCAGAAACATTAATCGATACGGCGCTAAGGTATTGAGACAGTTGACTCGACTGCTGACTCAGGTGAGACAAGCCGAAAGAATGTGTGCCTCGACGTTTCTCAAAGTGCTCGGTCGAACCGTTCACATCAGTGACCACCTCTAACATCAGTGACCACCTCTAACTGCCTGTGTGATGGACAGAATATCAACACCTCCAGACGGTGAAAAGTTCTCCCCTGAGTACTGTGACAGCGGGCTGACGAGAACAGACACTGCTGACGTAACTGCTCCACTGTGGAAGTTAGCGGCGGTGGACACTGGACAGCCCCCACAGCGGCACAGAGGTTCGACAGCCGGCCTCGCATACCAAAACACGGCGGCGGCATGTCGGTCGGTCCACCGCGACAGGCGGTACTTGAATTCAGGACGAAAAAACACTCGGTAATGACAACACATTTCCTGTGGACGTCACCCGACTTGCAGAACGCTCCTGTCCGGCCGAGTCCTTCCCATGGCCCCATGTCCGCCAGCATACGAGTATGACGGTATATGGAGCGAGCGTTCCCCGTTCGTTTGGTGGTCCCGTATGTCCGCGGCCCTAGACGTGAAAGACCGGCTGGGAGTGGGCTACACACAGCAGACCGTACCGGGGGACTGTGGCGGCAGTCACCCTCTCCACGGAGGGCCGCGCCTTTCCCCATCGGTTCGTCTGTTGGTCTACCCCTGCCGTCGCCGGAAGCTCTGGAAACGAGCACCGAGGGAGACGGAGCGACCGGCATCCGGCGCCGAACCCGACCCATGGGGTGCCGCCCCGTGGAGAGAGAAGGGAAGGGAAGGAGGGAAGGTGAGAGGGAGAGAGCCTGGGGTGTGAGCGTCGCTGCGTCACGACCGCCACAAAAATATGTCCCGAATACCGCAGAGCCTACTCTTTACCCCTTGGACGGCCTCATACACTACTCAAACTAAATCTGTGACGGCAAGTGTAAATGTTTTCGTTTGGGTGTAACTTTGTGTCACACGATTCCCTTACGACCGTCCCTCTTTCCAAAACAAACATGCATGACATTTTAACGGCATGTCCCGAACAATTAAATGAATCTAAATGGCATGTCTGCGCCAATTTACCGTCTTTCACACACGCTAATTGTTTTACTCTTCTCGTTACGAGCGAGCGAGCGCAGCGAGCGAAGTGAGTCTTTTCAATATAACGGAAAAATCTCAGTATGAGCGGCCCGGCCCGGCCCGGCCCGGCCCGGCCCGGCCTGTAACGCTTTTGAGAGGCTTATATCTCAGCAACCGCTGGACCGATTGGCCTGCGGTCTTTTTTGTTGGGTAGCCCCATCCCTTCTACCCCGTAATTGACTACTTTTGATACATCTCAGTGACCGTCGTGGCACGTGCCACGTGAAAAGTCAAGGGTGTTCAAGCTGTTTTGCAAAAGTAGTGATTTTGAGAGGCTCATATATCAGCAGCCGCTTGGGCGATTGACTTGCGGTAATTTTTGTAGGGTAGCTGCATCCCTTCTACCAAAGGTCGGATGCTCTTCATCTATGTGAGTGACCCCCACTGCACGTGCAAAATACAACAATAAGAGGTGCCAAATTTGTTCCCATTTCAGTAACTCGGTAATTACTGGGGCGATTTCGCTGAAACTTGGCATACAGGTAGGCAACCACCAGGCAATGCATTCCCATGTGTTGCGGTTAGGGTGCTACTGCACGTGCGCACGTGCAGGGGGCATTTCCAGATCTCGAGAACGGCTGGGCCGATTGCGCTCAAATTTGGTACACGGTTGGGGACCGGTTAGTAGGGTGCCGTGCAAAAGTCATTTTGGACCCCGTTTGCACGTGCGCACGTGCAGAATGCCGCTTCCAAATCTCAGGAACGGCTGGGCCGATTGCGTTCAAATTTGGTACACCGCTAGCGACCGGTTAGAAGGGTGCTTTGCACAAGCCCGTTGGAAGTACCCTCTCGCCCTTCTGCACGTGCAGGGCTCACTCTCTCGCTCGCTCGTCCTTCGCCCAAAAGGCGTTTTACTGGTATGTATCTCGGAGTAGGTATGTCCTTTGTCCGGGGAGGGGACTGACGGCGCCTGGTTCCTAATGACGTCACCGTGCCTGTCACGCCATCTTCAGCACAGTAGCGGTCAGCGTAGTGTTTTTAGCCGGCCGAACCAGTTTTGTGACACGCCAGCACGCCTCCACAGCGGGTCAACCCGTCCGATTTCGATCGCGACATCACTGGACATGACGACGGGACGGGTCGGCCGCGGGCGGAACCACGCCGACGGAGAGCGCGGGAACACAGCGGAGCATGGAGAGCACGGAACACGGCGGGGATGGAGCACGGGAAAAAGGAACACGACAGCCTGCTCGTGAACCGCGGCGCAGTGATTTAGCCTGTGAGTGTGGAGGTTCAGTAAGCCACTCAGCTGAGGTGATATATTCGCCCAGATTCAGTGATGCATCCAGCATACAGTATGCACTGATGTGTGATGATCTCCAGATCTTCGGCGTGATGATCTGGTCTGTAATCCTGGGATTCCCATTGCCGAGGTGCTATGATTCAGGTCTTGTAGGATCCACCGTGATCTGTCCCCAGTCTGAGCCGCCGTGATCCGTCGCTGCGAGTCTCAGTGATCCGTGATCCCGCCGTGGTTCAACGACAGCCCGGTGCGTGACCCGTCTATCAGCAGGCTGTCACGGTTGGTCACACTGCGGGTCCACCGAACCGTGGACAATGGCCTTGCCGCAGCAGCCGGCCGCAAACGGTGGCAATCAGCGCACCAATGACTCTGCGGTCGGGGGTGGCGCCGGCGGCAGGGCCCAGGGAAGGACCCAGACAGGACGTCGCGACCTGGCGGGGCCCAGGGAAGGACCCTGAGAGGACGTCTCGACCCTGCAAAACCGCCGCCGTCGTCAGTGGACGGGCCGGAAGGGCACTAAATGAAACTACCGCCCTGTGTACAGAATGAACAGAGGTAATTTCTCTGTAAATTGGCTGCAGGAAGTCAAGATAATTAGTCGTGCATTCAGTTGCATGCAGGAGGGCAAACCGTCTACACAATCAGGGTCTTCCATCAGTGTGTGTGTGTGTGTGTGTGTGTGTGTGTGTGTGTGTGTGGCACCGGTGTGGAGTCTGAACGGGACCGACCGGCGAGGGACGCGGTCCCAGCTGGAGGCGAGGAATACCTGGCGCATTCCTCTGCTCTGGTGAGAGGTGGAGGAGGGCGAGAGAGGACGGAGCCTAGGGAGAATGGGAAAGAGGGAGATGTGGGATGAGAAGCGAGCGCCACGCTACCCCAGTGATGTGAACCAGAGCCGGTACTGGTGATTGTGGGACAAGCATTGTAGCCAATCGGCTTGTATCGACCATACAACAGTGAGTGGCGAGTACCTACTGGTAACCGGTGACTGTTATATTAGACCTCCCTGCCCCTCAGCACTCACCACTACCCGCCCGCCCGCAGTGCATTCAGAACAGCCGCACTCAGACCTCCCCTCTGTCCGACGACCGACCTCCGGTTGGGCCGGTAAAAAACGAGCCCCCGCGGCGCACGCAAGACCCGCATTACCATCAGAGGCAGCTGGGAAGAAACCGTAATCGAGTCCCGTCGTCCGCCGGCCGGGCCGGTAGGCTGCAGGCTGGGCGGTCCGCTCGCTTCATCCAGACGCCCCAGAAAGGTACGCCATCCCTCTCAGGTCTACACGAACTCGCGGTGCAGTCGGCTGCGCTCCGTGCCCCGTTCGCTCGGCGCAATTTCCGCTCAATCAGGGCGTCGGCCGCGACGATCGTTTGGCGTCGTCTGGGAGCCGTCGGTGTCGACGAACGCCGTCGGTCGACCGGAACCGGTGGTTCCCCGCGCCCAGCGCCGCGCCGGGAGGGTCGACGCGCTGCTTGGTTACATAAATGACGCGGCACGCATTGTGGCTCCGCGGTTACGGGGAAATAGAGATTTTCTGGGTGGTGACCGGTTCTGTGGTTTGTCGAATGCAGCAGTAGTAGCAACTAAGCATTGATGATCTGTCTTGCTGTCTTTTCTGTCTCCCCTTCCGTCTGGCTTGCTGTATATCGTTCTTTCTCTCTCCCTTAGGGTGAATCTTCCTTCCCTTAGGTACGCTCCCGTCCCGTCTCTCCCCCGTATGTAGTCCTCCATCATCAGCTGACTAACTCCATCAGCTGACCGTCCGGGGCGGCGGAGGCGGCCCTCCCTCCCCTCCCCTCGCTGACGTGTTGACCCAGGCTCCCGGCCGACCAGGGGGGGGGGGGTTGCCCGCATCCCCCTAACCGGCACGCGCCGCCGCCTGCCACCTGGCCCCCGACACAGGGGGGGGGGGGTTGAAGGGCAGACGGTCGGGTGCACGGTGGGGTTCATGGGCAAAACTCAGTCCGGCTGCACTTCGGAACGCACCTAACGAGGGAGGGAGATGATAGAATTTGCAATATGCATATACGGTAGGCCGATATTCGGATCTGCGTAAGTGGATCATGAATAAAATAGTTCTATCGATGTATTTTGCGAGGCTTTATGTAACGAACGAGGCTTTATGATTCAAGTTTAACAGTTGTCTCCGAAAATGGATTTTACTGATGGTCCATCCGACGAAAATGTCCTCTTTCTACTCATCCCGATGATGGACCACACTGGTGCCGCAGCCGGCTCCCATCACAACACCCCATCTCAGGTGACGTCATGACATCCGGTGACGTCACCGGTCGGGCGGCGGCGGCGGCGGAGGTCGCCGGTGGTAGCCCGCCCGGTCCCCGAGACCGTCTCCATGTGTCTATGGGCCTGTTCCAGCGCCTCCAGAAACCTCCAGAAAGCTCCAGAAAGCTCTAGAATCCTCCAGAGAGCGTTCCAGCGCCTCCAGAAAGCTCCAGAAAGCTCTCGCCAAAGCTCCAGAAACCTCCAGTAGCCTCCAGAGAGTTGAGAGGTCCAAATTTCTCTGGAGGCTCTGGTCTACAATTATGGTGCACATGTGACAATCACGAATGTAAACAAAGGACATTTGACTGATTATTTTACAACTTGAATGTAAAGAAAATTACATTGCTATAATTTTATTTATCTTTTTAACTAAAATTGAAAACATATTTTGCGTTTCAAGAGAGAATAATCGTCATTCTTTTGGTATCTATGACGCCAATCTCCAGAAATCTCCAGATTGCGTTCCAGCGCCTCCAGTAAAACCTCTGGTAGAGCCTCCAGTCAAGAATTTCTTCTGGAGGCGCTGGAACAGGCCCTATGTGTACCGCGAACACGCCGGGGACGTGTTACTGCGCCCTCAGCAGCGGTCCTGGTGGTTTGTTTATGTAGAGAGGTGTCGTCGTGATGCGATTGGGTGTCCTGAGAGAGTGACGCGTGTGACGGTGACGGGGTGACGTGAGTGACGGTGATGGCGAGATATAGGTGACGAGTGATTCGATAACGGATCAAGATTAATGCAAGCTGGTGATTATACAAACAATTTATCCGGTATTGAGTTGTGAACCCCTTTGAATGGCGATGCAGGAGCACTACATGGAAGATAACCTTTCTCTCAAGACTTAATTGCTGTCTTTCCAGCTGCCTTTTGCTCGTGCATGTCAGATTGTCGGGAATGCCATGACGGGTAATCCTTTGTCTCGGCCCAGCAAACATTTTTTCATGCCAATTATCGCTCCTCGAACTGACTTCCGGAGACACTGACACCGACTTCATATATCTAAACACCAGGTGAGGCTGACCCGAGTTTACCAGCTGCCGCCTGACACCAATGAAGGGTGACCGCCCCCTCTAACCCCTGCGGCACCCCTGAACGGGAGGGTGCCAGTTTCGGTCCAGCTGCCGCGTCTCGACCGGTGTGGTGGCAGCTCCCCATTGAGAGAGCGGAGACGGACGGGAGGTGGCGGCTCGCTCCCCTTTACCGGCAGCTGCACGGTCCGACCAGCCGGCTTACCGCTGTCCTCCCTCCCTCGAGCCTCCCGCGGACGTTTGCACCAGGGACCGAACTCCGCGGCTGACTGGGAAGAGGATGGAGCAGCGGAGAGCGCCGAGGACTGGAAAGAGCGCGGAGGACAGCTGAGAGTAGGGGAGGGTGAAACGTGAATGGGCTGACGTGCGGGAGAGAAAGGGTGATCGGGGAAGACTTCTGAGAAAGGCAGAGGAGAGAAAGACAAACACATGCTCCAGGCAAACTGATACCCAGGCGGTTATAATTTATAGCAAAATGTCATGTGCTAACTGGTCCCCTCTAGCAGTTTCCCGGGTCTCAAGCTCCCCACCAAGTCAAATGGCCCTCTCCTCCAGCTGCTGCCCGGCCTCCTCTGAGCTCTGTGTGCCGCCTGGGAACTGGACCGTCCTCCCTTCCCTCCCATCGCCTCCCTGTGTCGTCTGTGTCACCCGCCGCGGCAGTACTGCGGCACACATGGCCACCACGTGGTGTGCGCTGGACGGGACGCTCCAGACCCCCGCTCTGGAACGCAGTTGGCGTGGGAGAGTCGGTATGTGGGTTCACACGCCCGAGAGGGGAGATGGGCCGGCCGAGAGTGGGGAGCGAGGACGGAAGGGGACCGGGGTCTGCTGGAATGGCTGTCGGGGCCAGTGGAGGTATGTTTGGGAATGTGTCGAGGCGCGGAGCGGGCCACAGCGGAACAGCTGGTCCGGTGAGTCGAGGGTGAGCCCACAGCCGGCAGCTGAGAGTAGCTGGTGAGTCAGACAGCTGAGCAACTGCTGAATCTGACAGCTGAGCAGCGAGTGAGTCAGAGTCTCAGGGCTGCAACCTGCAGTATGATCCTGATCGGACCGGCTACTGTGATACTGACTGCCACAGGGGATGAGGTTACTCGGCGGGGGTCGGACGGTGGCACCCAGACTCGTAAACTTGTAAAGGAGCAGTGCGACGCGACAATCCTGCCCAACAGCTGGGCGGAGAGCAGCTTTGGCTTGTGTGTTATTGCGTTCCCTGCTCAGCATTCACGCAGGCATGGGTGTTGGGCATAAAACAGACAAGAGTGTATGTGTGGAGTGAGGTGGAGGTCTGCGGAGCTCAGAATTGGGCGTTTGGCCACGAATAAATAAATGAACACCTCTGGAGAACAGAGCAGGGGCCGACGGACGGGACGGGATAAATAGAAAACAAATGACTGCCGCAGGAATGGAAACGGGAACAAAGAAGCGTGGGAAACAGTGGTGAATATGAACAGAGCGGAGTGAAATGGGGGTTATGAAACGATTTCGTTTCTCACTTACTGCTCGAAAAATATTTAACCTAGGGGCTTGAAATTCTGAAATTTTAGAAACTTTACGGATTAGGTAAGCATCATTCCATCACACAATTTCTCCGACATATCGGCTGACGCATTTACCATTTTACCGTTCTTTTGTGCCTTTACATACAGACTTCTTTGCACCTCTTCCTTCTAGCCCGGACGCCGACCCTGTCCGTTTCCTTCAGCTCCACCAGCTGCCGTCAGCCGCTACCGTGACGGCGTGACGGCGCCGTGACGCCAGCGGCCGGACGTGAGGTATAACGCGGCGCACAATGGAGGCGCGTCACTTGTGCCCGAGGCGGCGGCGGCGGCGGCGGCGGCGGCGGCGGCGGACGCCCCAGGGAGGATGACCAGCAAGGCAGCGGACGCGACTCCACGGCCGTCACAAGGGCGGACCTGACCGCTCGCCGCTCAGAAGGCCGTCTCATAGTCGGTGACCATCGGCTGCAGCGGCCCGGCGACCGTTTTACTCCGTAAGCCAGCCGAAGATGTCCGTCTCCCGGTCCACCCGCCCGCCCCAGTTTAGCGTAGCTCGATCCAGTGGGTGCTTGGGAGCGAGACGGTCATTTGGGGTTAAACTACTGAACTGCTGCCGAGTTTGGTGAAAGATATGATGGAACGGAGGGAGTTGGGAGACCAGAATGTCAAGGTTCCACGCTGTGGGACGTTAAGTTGATAACCGAAGGTATTTATATTTCAACGTCTTCTAAATGCAAGTGTTTCTCATCTCAACATAAAGATATCCATAAATAGCCCTTTCCCTGACCACAATCTCTCCAGCTTAGCGTCCGAAAACAGCCATTACCCAGAGAATCCTCCGAAACTGACAAAAATTCGGCCCTGCATCATGTCCGTGTAACCGGACGCCGCTGAGAAATCCGCCGCTGCAGCCGCACCTGACGGCCGCTCGGTCAGTGCGCGCTGCTCTCCGTGACACCCACTTTCGTCGCGCTGACGGATGGCCCGTCGCTGTCGACGCGTCGCCGACGACGCCGCGGTGTCAGCCGGAGAAACGTCGATACGGCGCCGCCGGGGCCAGTTAAGTGGCGCGCACAGCTGTGTGCTGCCCGGCCAACAAATGACGGAGGGTGGTGGACGCCGCCGCGGCGCGACTTCGGTGTCTGAGAGCAGAAGTGTTACCGGTCCGCCTCTGGCCGGCTGGTTTGGTCTGGTCCGGATATGGTCACGGTCGGTCCCGGTCCTGCCCTCGGTCCGATCTCAATCCAGCTCCCCGGGCGGGAGACGCCGCCGCCCAGGTGACCGTTGTGGGCGGGGGCGGCGGCGGCGGCGCGCCCAGGCCCGTCATTACTGACACTTAGTCACCATCGCCAGCGGCGGCGGCGGCGGCGCCGAGCGGTGCTCAGTGCCCATTGCAGGTCGGCGCGGGCGCCCCCAGGCGCGGGCGTGCCCGTGGCCCGGCGCGGCGGCACTAGGGCTGATTTCGCCGTCGCTCTGTACGGGAAAGTGAGCCGTGCGCGCGGCCGTGGTGGTCCGTTTCTCCCGACCCGGGGGTGGAGGTGAGCGGGCTCGCCGGTCCATATTCGGTCCGGGGAGGAGTGGGGTCGCTCCGAGGGCCCGGCCCACCGTCCCATTCGTCAACGACTGCAGCCAGGGCCGCGTGCAGGCCGGATCGTGAGATAAATCACAGCTCCGAAGGACGAGTAACGCACCAGTGAGAGCAGGATTCGAAGGACTAACGTCTCTTTCGGCACTGTTCCATAACGGCAACACGGAAAGTCAGGAGACGGAAAAGCTCAAGGATGGTTCAATGGTGAGACTTTACAAACATAAGACGCGAGAACAGTAAGCATGATGACAATGTAAAGGCGGTTTCACACAGATCACTGAACCGCAATATCTCCGCGAACTGATCGTACTCACCTGGTGTCGTCTGCCAGCTCAGACCCCCGATGAACATTTTCCTGCCGGAGAGAGAGACGGCCGTCGGTCAGGGACGGTGTAAAACCCCGGCCCAGCAGCCGGCTGCAGGTTCAGATGACATTAGCGATAGTGCCGCTGAGCCCGGCCCGGTCCCACGCCGACTCAGAGGAGCGGCCTCGCCGCGTGGGAGAAAACAGCAGACGAGAAAAGTGCGGGCTGGTTCTGAGGTGACGATCGGTTACTTAGATCATTGAGCTGCACCTCTGCGGTCTACAGGCTGAGAACATACCGCCAGCCAGGCCTTTACTTGAAATTGAACGGGCTGGTGATACGATGAAACACAGTGCAAACGGCTGTTTCGCATTAGCGAGCGAAATGGCACTTGCTGCAAACATGACCTGAGTAAATAAACCGCGGCCAAGAACAGGCCGGTGAGCCATCGGACAAACGGATCGACAAATGAGCTCACACTCGTATAAACTGACTCAAATGGAACATGAGTGGGTGACTGATCGGGTAATCAGGCGCCTCATGAAAACGATAAATTATGTAAACAAACCAATGCGTCATCGGGTGAGGGCGCTTCCCACAGTAACTTTACCACGGGAGTACTCCACGGGCGCGTGGGAGCGCTGCGGTCGCGGTGACACGCCAAGGCACCGGATCAGCTGATCAGTCAGTCACTCCCACATACGTACACAAGTGTGAAGTGGGCGGTGGCGCCTCCCCTCCCCACAGAGGTGCGGTACGGTGGCCAGCCCTCCCACTCACCCGGGGTCGTTGGGCAGCTCGGACGGCGACCCGATCGAGTCCTGGTTGTCCATGGCGACCTCCGGCTAGCTACTACTGACACACGACTCGAGCGACGGCACGACAGCGAGCGACACGGTCCGGCGTTCGGCCACGACTGACCCTCCTCAGCCGACGGCGGCCCGGGCGGCGGGGCGCGCAGCCGTCCGCGCACACCTCCCTGCCCGGCCGCCCGTGATTGGGCTAAATCTCCCCTGCACAGCGCCGCCCCCAGAGACATCTGTTGGCCGAGGAAGAAGTTAGAGTGCCTGGATGGATCAGAGATGAGGTGGTTTTTATGCGTGGGAGGAGCTGGGGGGGGGGGGGTGAGATCGTAGAAGTAGTTTGGTGGTCGTGATTGTGTTAGATGAAATTGTCCCGCCAGTAGAGCGACTTAAGTGTACCATCATCAGTTAGGTAATTGATCACTTATCAGCATGGAAGGCAAAGAGATGATGATCATCAGACGTGGGACGGATCAAGTCCCGAGGTATGGGTCCGGCGTTTAAAATCGGAAAATTGCACCCGTGACCCCTCTTTGTGCCCCTCAGGTCATTAAAGGTCATTAAAGGTCTCCAGCAGTTTTTACCGTAAGTTTTGATGGAGACATGCTAGAGCGATGAAAACACCTCAGACGTGTTCAGCTCGACGATACAGATCGACTGATAATGCAACATGATCTTTTCCGGTTAGCTCATGACCTTGACCTGAGGTCAACTTTTCATAATGATCTTCCAATGTCAAATTATGGTTCATTCGACGCCAGTGGCGGATCCAAGGGGGGGGGGGTCATATGGGTCATGGCCCCCCCTTGGGCACTTGTGGTGCCCCACGGGGGCACCACAGGCCTGCCAGGGCCACCACCGGCCTATCAATTCCCAGGGGCATCACAGGCCTGACAGGGGCACCACAGGCCCGCCAGTGGCACCACCGGCCTCGCAGGGGCCAGGGGCACCCCGGCCTCACAGGGGCACCACCGGCTTCGCAGGGCCCAGTGGCACCTTGGGCTTATCAGGGGCACTTCAGGTTTGTCAGGGGCACCACAGTCCTGCCAGGGCCCAGGGGCACCAGCGGCCTAGCAGGGGCACCACAGGCCCGCCAGGGGCACCACAGGCCCGCCAGGGGCACCACCGGCCTCGCAGGGGCCAGGGGCACCCCCGGCCTCACAGGGGCACCACCGGCCTCGCAGGGGCACCACCGGCTTCGCAGGGCCCAGTGGCACCTTGGGCTTATCAGGGGCACTTCAGGTTTGTCAGGAGCACCACAGTCCTGCCAGGGCCCAGGGGCACCAGCGGCCTAGCATGAGGGGCACCACAGGCCCGCTAGGGGCACAACAGACCTGCCAGGGGCACCACAGGTTAGCAAGGGCACCGCGGGCCTGTCAGGGCACCTCAGGCTTGTCAGAGCCCAGGGGCACCACAGCCCTTTCAGGGGCACCACAGACCTGTCAGGGGCACCAGAGGTCTAGCAAGGGCACCACAGGCCAGCCAGGGGCACCAACGGCCTCGCAGGGGCACCTTGGGCCTGTCAGGTGCACCACGTGCCTGTCAGGGACACTTCAGGGTTGTCAGCTGGGCACCCCAGTTCTGTCAGGGCCCAGGGGGCAGGGGAAAAAATAATAAACAGAAAAAAAAACTAAAAATAGGGCCCCACCAAAAAATAAGTGTCCGAAATCCGTTGAGTTTTTAATTTTGGGTATAGGTAGGGTGCCCCACTTCGATTCATGACCCCTCCCTTGGAGTTTTTCTAGATCCGCCCCTGTTCGACGCGTCTCGACGAGGGAAACACGATGCTGATAGTTGTATTGTCGTGACTCTCTTTAGTCAAAAGTTGTTGCAGAAAAAAAAACGTTTTTCTTATAAACGGCTTTTTAGAGCTTTTGCCCTCTGGAGGCTTTACCGTTGACCTGAGGTCTAACCTGTGAACACACAGAAAGAGTGCTGAAGGAGCTATCGATTGCGCTTTTCCGCGGCGCTGTAGCTCTAGGTATCGGTTCGCGCCGGTTTTGCGAAAATTGTTGAAATAGGCAAAATTTGACCTTTGATGACCTCTGGTCACCTTACCTTTGACCTGACCTAAAACATGACCGAAGTATTTTCTCAATTATTTTTGACACTATTTCGAATGCCGCTTACTGCGTGTCGCTATATGTGGCCCAGGAGCCGAGCTAAACGGGGGGCGTGAACCCCCTCTTAGCACGAGACGCGGAAAACTTGAGACCACCAGCACGGCGAGGGTTAACATAAAAGCGCAATATGAAGATCACGGTTCCTTCAAAGATGCAAATCTCAACCCCAAACGCTTGGGGATCTAAATGGTTGCCGTTGCCTAAATGGTGAGGTCTCGTTATTGATCTGACTTCAGACGACCTTAAGGTAAAAAAAAAAAAAAACAAGAGTCTAGGGGATACAAATTGTGAGACCTTGTAAGCTTACTTCTTGTATACTTCCTTCCCCGATTCACGATTCTCTAACCCTCGCACTTAAAGGGGCGAAAGGGGGGGAGGAGGCGAATGTGGAACGGACCACCCTTGATTTTTCGCAAATAACTCGATCAAAACAGCTGCCGATCGCAACGAGACCCTTATTGCCCTCGGGTTTATCAATCTTACACTTTATACTCTAGAGTTTCATGATCCTGACCCAAATGACCTTTGACCTCTGACCTGTTTCTCGAGACTATGTTCGGCCAGAAGTGCGATTCACCGCATGTTGGCGCACAATATCCGCGCGTTTCCAGTCCTTGTGTGGTTGTGAAGGTTCCAGCAAAATGATGTTTGTGGCTGTGCCATGCAATATGGTAGGCTTCGGGTCACGTGAAGGTCAGTTGAAGGTCATTAACCTGACATAGCCTTGTTTTTTTCGAGTTTCGCGTGCTTTGATATAAGTTTTTAGAGCTTATTTTGAATTTAGCACCCTTTTGAACAAGTAAGAAGTAGTTTTGAAGCCAATGTAACATGCTACGAAGCTGTCAGTAGAGGTTCACACTACGGATAGCCGACAGTACGCCTACTGGATGACCTGACCTAACCTGACCCGAGTAATAGGTACCAAATGCATGAATACATCATCATGGATCAAACTAACACGAAATTCATAATGAGGAGCAAGAAAATAAAAGAAAACATAAGCCTTACTTTACGGAGTTTCAGCAGGTCCCGATTTTCCCGACTTTTTGATCCGATTAATTGACCTGAGTCTGACCTGGAAGGACAACCAAAGTCCTTGGACCTTTGGAATTTGGTATCATCTGCTTACTCTTGTCACGGGAAATACACTCGCTTTCACCGCACAGCTCTAGCTCGTTCAGGGGCGAAACGGATGGAGTTGGGTCCTACGGATCCCCCCTCCTCCCCCTCATGGGCGTCACCACCACTAGGGACACTAGGGACATTGTCCCTAGAAGTTTTGAAATCATCGAAAACTACTAGGGATTGTCCCTAGAAGTTTTTGGAGTTCCCTCTACTAGGGACACGCAAAGAACCCGGGACACGATAATGGCTGAACTTGCTCAGCTCTCCGAACACATGTGTTTTGCCTTGCGAACGGTCGGGTCAACATCGCCACAGTAAATAAAAAGGCTCGCGAGCGGTGTGCCTCCCCACAGATGTGACGGTGCCCTCCGGCCTCCAGGCACGTGCGTGTGGTCGCCGTAAAGCTGGATACGGCAGGCCGGCACTCGTCCGAGAAATTGGTCGAGTTTGTTTCCCAGTTACCCGAGGAGACACCCGAGCCGATTCTGGAGGTGCCCAGCATGATTGCTGAAACGAACTCGGCTGTTTACATACAGGTCCAGCTTATAAACCCGACCGATGACGATATGCAGCTGTCCGCCGGTTACGGGCTAGGGCAGACTCAGCTGCATGAGGGGCTCGTCGCCACAGTGTGCGTGGACCCGGCGGAAGGTCAGGATCAGGGCAGTACTGGGCCGCCGCTCTGGGCCGGCCGCTGGTCAAGCCAACATTTCCTAAATCAATTCCCTCTGGAACATCAGAATGGGGATCGGAGACGGCGTGTAGAGGGGGAGGCATCAGGGCCATGCCCCCCCCCCCCAGGGAAAATCAGGGGTCGTCATATAATTCCCCCCCCCCACAACAAAAAAACAAGCGATGGGGCCCCGACCCTTATTCGATTGTCACGAGGCTCAAGAAACCCACGCCAGCTATTAACAGCTCCATACCGATCTTCGAGGGGGTCCTACACATGACCTCTGATGGCCCTTCCGTGGTGGTCAAGCGCCCACATTGACCGTGGAGGACCCGCATTGACCTCTGAGGGCCCTTCGCTGGCCTTTAACCCGCGACCTGGTGGGGGGGGGGGGCTATTTTTTGCCCCCCCCCCCCTCCAGACTTTTTGATATATCTCCAGAACCGCTGCGCCGATCGTCACCAAACTTTCAGTACCCTCCCGGACCCGGACATCAATTTTACACATTGTGACTAAAAATTTTCCAAAGGCTATGACAGGTTGGCCGGAAATGACGTCAGAGTGACGTCATGTTCTGCCGTTTTCGACCCAAAAAAGGGTTTTGCGGGAAGAGCTGTCAGGCCTATAGCTTTGCAAATACAGAAAAATGATAAAGACATAAAAGCTGTAGTATTGACAGGGCTACAAAACTGCTATCTCGGATTTTTGGAACTTTTGGATTTTGACCCCCAAAAATCAAAAAATATTTTTTTTGATATAATAATCAAAAAATCCAAAAAGTTTTTTGAATTTCGCAAAAACCGGAATATATGTGATAGTCCTTACCGCCTTCCATCCACATACCAAATTTGAGATTGATACCTCTTTTTTTTGGTGAAGTTATAGCGAAAAAACTGTTCAAAATTGATGACGTCAAATTTTCAAACTCAATTTTTAGCAATTCTAGACCCCGTAGCGCAAAACAAAGACCACCATTAGACTCCCCGTGACGAGCTGCATCGAATCAGTACCCATTTTATGCAAAACTATCAACTTTAAAATTTGACCTTTTTTGGCCTGACCTTGACCTGACCTTGACCTGAACTTCATCAGAAAGTGACCTAAGCCGTACCTGATAGTCTTATAACCAACACCATTGAGTTGGAAATGAAAAATTGCCTATAAAACATGCATCACACAACCTTAGTAAAGTTGGGCTCATGTGACCTGACCTGTGACCCTTGGTGACCTGACCTGTGACCCTTGGTGACCTGACCTGTGACCTGACCTGGTATTGTCAGTGACCTCTAATAGCAACATATCTACTAGGCAACTGACGCCCTATCGCTGATTCTCGACAAAATGCGTTTTCCTCGGTGTTATAGCGCATTCCCTAGAAGACCCGTGAACGGTGAAACATTTCATCTTTGACCTGACCTGTGACGTCATCGGTGACCCCGAGGTCAATGAAATTTGGTTTCCTTCGACAAATTTGACAGGCCTTTCGAACGCCGTTTGAATTTTGCGGATCCGTCCAGTAGTTTCAGAGATACGAGGGGGGGGGGGCAAAAAATAGCCCCCCCCCCACCAGGTCGCGTTATAAACAGACCCCACCAGGGCGCGGGTTAAGAGCCCCTCAGGGCCCAGGGGCCCATCCGGCGTCTGAGGGCCTCAAATCTGCCTCTTACTAGTGGCATTTCTGTCTCTGGGGTACCAAGACTAACCTTAACGTGTCCCTGAGGGCCCTGTACTGGATTTTGAAGACCCGATGCCGGCCTCTAAGGGCCTGCATCGGCCTCTGAGGGCCTATTTTGGCCTATGGGGCCCTCTGCTGGTCTGTGGGATCTAACGCTGGCTCATGCCGGTCTTTTAGGACCCAACACTGACCTCAGATGCCCCAATGCTGGCCTGTAAGGCGCATATTAGCCTCTGAGGGCCCCGCACTGGATTCTGAAGACCCGATGACGGCCTCTAAGGGCCCGCATCGGCCTCTGAGGGCCAATCTTGGCTTTTAATGGCACTCTGCTGGTCTCTGGGGTCCAACGCTGGCCCATGCCGGTCTTTTAGGATCCCACACTGACCTCTGAGGCCCCATGCTGGCCTGTAAGGGCCAATATTAGCCTCTGAGGGTCCCGCACTGGATTCGGAAGATCCGATACCGGCCCTTTTATGGGCTGCATTGGCCTGTGGGGGGCCATCTTGGGCTCTGAGGGCCCTCTGCTGGCCTCTGGGGTCCAACGCCAGCCCATGCAGGTCTTTTAGGGCCCTGCACTGACCCCTGAGTGTTCCATGCTTGCCTGTAAGGACCCACCTTAGTCTCTGAGAGCCCAAGTTGGCCTCTGATGGTCTCAAACTGCCATTAGGCCCTTTACTGGTCTCTGAGGCCGTTAATCTGGTCTCTGAGGGCCCAAACCGACCTCTAAACACACCGACCTCTGATGGCCCAGTTTCTGCCCTTGAGACCCAAGACTGCCCTTAGGTGCCTCTGACTGGCATCATGGTATGACATGACATGGTACTGGCATCTGAAGGATCGGTCTCTGAGGACCCATACCAGTCATCTGAGGCCCCACGCTAGCCTCTGCGGGTCCCAACCTGGTCTCTATGGGCCCCAACCAGCCTATGAGGTCACTAAACCGGCCACTGATGGCCCTATTTTGTTCTCTGGGGGCCCAAGACTTACCTTGGGGCGTCACGCACCTGGCCTCTGAGGGCCCACACCGGTCTCTGGGGCCCCATAGCGGACTTTGAGGCCGGTATGGTAATAATGGGGCCCCTGCAAGCTAGCACTGGGCCTCCCGAGGGTCGACAGGGCCTCTTTGCCAAGTTACCCCCCCCCCCCCCCCAACACCAAGTCTGCGACCGTCCCTGCATGCATAGGCAGAAGGATGTGGGCACGCGTTTCATGATCGAAGAATATGCCTCAACCGCGTAACTTCTTCGTTTTTTTTTTCACTAAATATTAATTATTCTCTCTCGTTTTTTTAATTAGAGTGGCCGAAATCCAACGAAGAACGCAGATTTGGGGGTAGGTGGGCATTGGCGACCAGACTCAAGCAAAGGTTTGTGGCGACGCCCTGGAAAAGTGTCCCTAGAAGCAGGGATGCGGAGCCGGAGCCGGAGTCGGAGCCGGAGCCGCCGGAGCCGGCATATTTTGCCCGGAGCCGGAGCCGGAGCCGGAGCCGTGAAACAATATAGCCCGGAGCCGGAGCCGGAGCCGGAGCCGCCAAAAAAGGGGGCGACTCCGGCTCCTTTTTATTTTTTGAAGAGGAAAAAAAAAATAATTGACCTAGTTCGGTTTGACAGTACAAGGCAGTAAAACATGAAAGTGAATGAAAAAATCCGAATATCCCCAGTATCCCACAGTACGCAAACAACTTCCTGTTTGCCTTTCCCCCCCCCCCCCCCACGTCTACTGCATCACCAGAACATGAGGACCAGTCATCAGGTGACGGCCATTGTTTTCAAACCAGTGCAGTGGACTGCGACTCCCAGCACCGTCTCATCCCACCCACCCCCCCCCCCACCCCTCACCCCCCAATGCAGCCGAGACGGGTGTCAGCTTACGATGGTTCACTGAACTCCGATTCGCGGCGACTGCGTTTCCAATGCCATCGCTTCCTAGCCCTTTGTTCTGCCAGTTCTCTCCGAGGTGCGTTTGCGCGGGGACGCGGTGAGCCGGTCATGGCAAAGAGTAACGCGTATAACCAATCCAATTTTTCTTCCACCCGTATTTAATTGATTGCGTAGGGGATGTTCTGAGTCGGAGCCGGAGCCGCCGGAGCCGGAGCCGCCGGAGCCGGACCATTTTACTCGGAGCCGGAGCCGGAGCCGGAGCCGCCATAACATTTCACCCGGAGCCGGAGCCGGAGCCGGAGCCGATTTTTTTCTCCGGAGCCGGAGCCGGAGCCGGAGCCGTCTGAAATTTCCACGGCTCCGCATCCCTGCCTAGAAGTTTTGAAACCGTGGTGACGCCACTGCTCCCCCTATACGTAAGACGCTGTAGAAAAAGCCAATACGGGAGAGGGTTAAAAGCTTGCTAGTTGCTCGGCTCATTCCTGAGTTTTTTTTTGCGCCATATCGTTTCTCACTCAAGGGATGCGTCTTGCCCCCGCTGCCCTATATGATTTTACCGAAAATCCTTTCAGAATTCAGTTATAAGCTTTTATACTTTAGTCGTTCTTTACACAAAAAATGAGGCCTCGACGATTTAAACTTTTTCAGTTATTTAATTTCTATTATATCTCTGTCACTTTCAGCGCTACTTCACATTCCGAGTGGGCGATAACCGACCTCGTTATTTCGCTGGCCATCGCGAGCCGCCATCCTCAGGACCTGAGTCATCGCCAATTATTCGGGGAATCTGCTGACATTAGAGGACCGTCTCGCCTGCGACCAAAGCCTCCGCCCAGATCTGCCCTCCCCGATCGCCTCCGGGACCTGACAGCACCGCCCTGGTCCGAGCGCGGGATGACGTGCGACGCCTCGTCAGCCCTGTCGTATGCATATTTCTATTTTATTTCCAATATTCGTGAACGGACTGGAGGTAACTTAAGATCCAGTTTTACCTAGTTAAAAGCTTAGCAAATCGCCTGTGAACTTATTACAAGCAGGGACCTTTCTCTAAAAAGGAACCTTTCTCTCGCCACGGGCAACACGCTCGCTTTTACCGCAAATCTCTGGCTCGATCAGTCCCGAAACATGGTATAACGCCGCAATTTTAAGTTCTTGACTGAGCAAAGCAAACCTTTTAAGCGCGCTGCCTGTTTCGGATACGGTTTTGCATATCGGTTCGAATCGCCGTCTCCTCGTCCTGACGGCAGTTCCACCCCCGCACAGACCGTCCCTGTCCGCCCCCCTCCCCTTATCCCTCTCTTGCTCTCAGCCCATCCAACATGCGTTTGGTGCACTGACTCTCATCTCTTCTCCAATGATATCCAGTGTGCATCTGCAGATATCTCCTCGTCCTATCCGCTGCTCTGCCATCGAGCTATGCCTCACCCCCCCCCCCATTCTGACCTCCCTCTGAACCCTCCCCCCCCCACCGGCGCGGCGGGTCGCCAGAGATCCCCCTAGCGCGTCAGTCCGCGGGTCGCAGCCCCCCCCCCCCCTTAGCGCGTCAGTCCCCCCCCCCCTAGCGCGTCAGTCGGCGGGTCGCAGTCCCCCCCCCCCCTCGGCGTCAGTCGGCGGGTCGCCGTCGCCTCCGATGACGCTCGGCGTCTCTTCCTGTCAGAAATCCACTGACACGGCAAATTCCATCGCACAGCAGAAATAGAACGGGTGGGTCTTGGTGGGTGCCCTCAGGACCACAGAGGTTTACTGATGATACAACAGTTACACCTACACACAGGAGAAGCTGTGAGGTGTAGATGCAGATAACTGACTCAGTGTCTGGTCTTAAATATCTGGAAATATCTTTCATTGGTTAAATACGTACATCGAGGCAGGTTTGTCAATCATGTTTTCGTTGTCACGTGGGAAACGTTTGGCGTATTATATAATCGTTTATTTGTGAAACCGCGGGGTTCATTTGACTACAAGTGATCACATAACGTAAGCTGTAACATTAAATGCTTATCAATTATCGATTCTCGCCGTCTCGAGGAGAGTTAGGCACACGGGTCAAGTCAGGCCAGTTCCAGCCTCTGATGGCACACCAATCGATTGATGCAACGCGAGAGAATATGACGCATTAGTACCGGCATAAGTGAGCAGTGAGCAAGTTTCCTCTAAATATACTTATATGCTTCTAGAGCAAGGTAACGCTGAATGGAGTTCACCAGTGGGGAATTAGTATCAACATTGGGTCATTATCATGTTTGACCCCCACTATGGAAAGCGATAGGAAGATTACATTGTGTCATACAAATACCTGTTTGGTAGGTCCATTTGATAAACATTGTTTGTTCAATCGCTTCACGTCTCATCCGAGCATGGAAAGGCACAATCACATAGGTACGAACACATGGATAACGGACATCATGAGGGTGATCTACGATTTTCAGAATCAATAACATGCATTTGATCCTTGCATGTGTGATCACCTCAGCAATCTCAGTAACTTGTGAGTCACGTTGTTCTGAACCGCTGATCTGCGAGAAATAACGCAATTGTCCTGTGTCCAGTGTCCATCTCGCTCCCCAACTGTGAACAGAGCTGCCGTCGTGAGCAGGTACAGGTGCTGCCATCTAGATAGACCAGCACCGACGGTGGCGTCACCTCACGCCGAGACCAGCTTGATGTCGAGCATCCTCTCGGCTTCCTCACACAGCCGCGCAGCCAGCTTGTCATCCTTGGCCTGAGCGCTGCTCCAGCCCGGAGCGCAGTCGGCAAAGTAGCCGCCCGACTCGTGCTCCAGACCGGGCTCCACGGCGCAGTAGACGGCCGTCTGGGCGCCCATCTTGGCGCTGCGGAACACGTAGCTGAAGAGGATGCCGTGCAGAGTTGCCGAGTACCACCAGCGGTCGCGCTGCTCGCGGCTGATCTCCGTGTTTACCACGCCCGGGTGCAGAGAGAACACGCTGATGCTGCGCTGACGGAGCCGCCGCGCCAACTCGCGCGTCCACAGGATCTGGCAGAGTTTGGAGGTGCCGTAGCGGCGCCACACCTCGAACGGACGCCGCTCGCCGTCCAGATCACTGATGTCGAAGTCGGTGAACCAGTGACCCATTGACGACACGTTCACGATCCGTGACGGCGCACTCTCCTCCAGCCTCTTAGTCAGCAGGTGGGTGAGCAGCAGCGGGCCGAGGAAGTTCACCTGGAACATCATCTCGTGGCCGTCCTCAGTCTTCCGTCTCTCCGTCATCAGCATACCGGCGTTATTGACCAGAATGTGCACCTTCGGCTCCGTACGCTCAATCTCGGCTGCAAACTGGCGCACAGACGCTAGTGAAGCCAGATCGAGCTGCTTAACGATAACTTCACCACCAGTTTCGGAACGAATACCAGCCGCCGCCAGACGACTCTTGCTGACATCTCGGGAAGCGATGATGACACGCGCGCCACGCCGGCTCAGTTCCAGCGCCACCTCTCGGCCGATTCCAGCGTTAGCGCCCGTCACCACGGCTGTCTTACCCTCGAGTGAAGCAACACTGCGGCAGCGTGCTCCGATCATCCACCGTCTCCAAGCGAGGTAGAGCACGCCCGTCAGGGCCAGGTAGAGGGCAGTGGGAGCCAGCAGCCATACCAGCACCACCACTGTCACGTAGGTGGTCCAAATGGCCACGGGCTCCTCGCGTTTGAACTCCTGCCAGTCCTCGCGAACCTTCTCGACCAGGCTGCTCATGGTGCCGGCTCAGATGTCTGCGGAGATGGGGGAGGGGGTGTTAGAGGCTGAAATGGAGTCCAAAATTTGCGGGGAGAGGGGGAGGGGGTGTTAGAGGCTGTGATTGAGTCCGAACTTTACGTGGAGAGAGGGGAGGGTTGAAAGAGGCCGTGATAAAACAGATGGGGTAGAAACTGGCGGACTGAAATATGTGTAGAAAAGTCAGCTGCGGTAATGTCCAGTCGGCTAGAAGGGGATGGGAGGGGCAGTGCTGGCAACTCTGAAGGCGGTAGGACACAGACAAACATATGGGAGGGAAAGGGACTGAGCATAAACATAGACTGAGCATAACTGAGTGACTGAGTCAACGACTGAGCATAGGCGGTAGGACTGAGCATTCATAGTGTGAGCACCTGTGCATAACTGAGGGACAGGGATTGGGGGTTTGAGACCTATGGGGAAGGTGGATAGGGATTAGGGAAGGTCGAGATTAGATACACCTATGCGGGACATTGGGTGGGAGAGAACTCCTGCCTGTGGAGGAGCGGGAAGGGGGCGGGGGCACTGGATGGGAGATAACGGTTACGACAGGTCATCAGACACTTCAAGATCATCCACAAGTCCGACACATGGATATTGATCCAGCAGTCATTACATGAATGTGTGAAATGTCGTCTGCGGCTTGATTGAAGTGAATTAACGGAGCAGCGTCGTGAAATATTCAGCTCCATCAACGAGTCTTGTAATGATCTAGACCGTCGACGGCTTTAACTTGGATCAGTCGGGAGCTACGCAGTTAGTATCAGCTTTACAAAATCACTTGGCATCACATTACCGGATTGCATTGCATGAACTTAGTGCCGTACTTGAGCATTCCAACATGTTGATGTGTGGCAACTTATACTGAGTAAGCAATAGGCATAGAGTTGAGATGCTGCAACGGCTGAGCACAATGCCATGCATGTATCATCGTATGAGATACCTATGAGCACATGGATGTGACCTGCAAACAAAAACGAATCATGTTTCCATTTTGGCCTTCGCCGCAGGATATATGGAATCTTCACCGCCCGGCGCTCGGACTCAGACTCGCAATAATAACGGAGTATCCTTGTCGTGCCCAAAATTGCTACAGTGAGCCTCTGTAAGCAAAACGATATCTATGTAGGTATGTGCATTGCGCACTGGCGGATCTAGAATTAAGGCGGTCTTGGACGCTGCGGGGGGACATACCCCAAAAAGGCCCCTATATCCGCCAGTGGGTAATTGGGTAATGGGTATGTACTATGTACGGTGTCATCGCCGTTTGATGTACTCGTTAAATGTGGCAGATGATTAATTTGGAAAGAATCCACGTAAAACGAGGCTTAGGTATCACTTTTACGTCAATCGTAAAAACAGTCGAAATAGATTCAGTAAACTTTCATTAGAATTTAGAAAGATGCGGAGGGACGGAGCATTTATAAAGACAATGCTTGAGAGAGAGAGAGAGAGAGAGAGAGAGAGAGAGAGAGAGAGAGAGAGAGAGAGGGGGGAGAGGGGAGAGGGAGAGAGGGAGAGAGGGAGAGGGAGAGAGAGAGAGAGAGAGAGAGAGAGAGAGAGAGAGAGAGAGAGAGAGAGAGAGAGAGAGAGAGAGAGAGAGAGAGAGAGAGAGAGAGAGAGAGAGAGAGAGAGAGAGACCGATAATAAAAATGGTAGCAACCATGTCGGTTTCGAGAACCTTAGTCTCTATTGGCTTGTTCGTGCGATATCACAATTTGATAAACCTAGGTTCACCGTTCCTAACGAAACTGCAACTACACAAGATCGACGGCGTCGATCTTGTGCCGTGCGTCGATTCGACGCACGGTTGTACTCACAGAAATATTTAATGGTTGTACTAGAACGCTCGAAATAAATGCCTATTATTGGTGACACCTCACCAATAATACTAAAAACAATAAAATAGCTAAACACTCACTGCTCACACCGTAAGGCAAGAAGAATGGATCGCAAGTTTTTTTCTGAACGGCGCAATGCACATTGCACACATCGCAAAGTAAACCAAACCACGAAACCGTCAAATTAGTTTTGTCGCAATTGCGCAATATATGTCCCTTCATCAAGATTTATATGTTGAAAATTTGTAGGTACTGAGTTTAATTTATCAATGACGAACATCTTTCTTCCTGAAATTTAAGCCCTTGTAGTAATATAAATACAAATCCATTATAAATAGAGGCAGAACACATCAAACAATTCCGGAGTTATCATTTGCTGGCGAAGGTAAAAACGTATATCTGCGTAGATCTATGTATGAATCTGTACTTTTAACTATGAGACGGGAACGTTAAATTTACCCACAATGCATCATCGGTTGAATTTTAGGCACTCCTATTTCCGGAGATTCCGAAGCCCAGCACAGACGTCAGACAGGGTCCAGGGTAATCGGCATGCCGGCACAATGCTGCATTGTGTTGTTGCCGTAATGCGGTCTTCAAGTGGGTCTCGGGCTGGACAAGTGGCAACTTTTTTGGGGGTGCGAGGCGCGGGCTTGGTGAAACCTACATATAACGGTAGGTTTCAGGTTTGCCGAAGGAACCATGTTATTGTTATCCTTCGCCGGTTTTCTACGTACACGGGGTGCGACCTCCGCCCCTCACCGTTTCGCCTCTTTTGGACGAACGTCATTCTTATTACTTTCAACCACCGAATTACAAGTTAACATGACACACTGAACCGGCAAATGGCACCTGTGACCCCTCGCTATGTCCCCGAGGTCATCTCAGGTCATCAATGGTATCGAACAGTTTTTCGCTAAGAACTTCTAATAGAGGCATGCAATAGCGAGCGAAAGGCCATTTTTTCGAAAAGCCAACATTTTTCGAAACCCGGCACATAATTCAGGAATTCAGGAACCAAGAGAGCTACAGCGCCGCGGAAAACGCATTCGATAGCCCTTTTAACCTACTTTCTGGAATGTGTCCTCAGATTTGACCTTAGGCCAACGGTTTAGCCTCCAGAGGGCAAAGGCTTGAAAAATAGCTGTTTTTACGGACCATGTTTTTTTCTTCAATAACTCTTGACTCGATACAGCTACGACATGACTTTTGCCAGCATCGTGTTCCTCTCGTCGAGACGCCTCGAATGAACTATAAGTTGACCTTGAAAGGTCAACTTTGAAAATTTGACCCAGATCAAGGTCATGACCTGACGAGAAAAGGTGATGTTGCATATCAGTCGATCCGTATCGTCGAGCCAAACACGTCTAAGACCTTTCGCTCGCTATTGCATGCCTATATTAGAAGTTATTAGCAAAAACTGTTAGATACCATTGATGACCTGAGATGACCTCGGGGACATAACGAGGGGTGACAGGTACCATTTTCCAGTTCAGTGTGTCATGTTATCTTGTAATTCGGTGTTTGAAAGTAATAAGAATGACGTTCGTCCAAAAAAGGCGCCTTTGAATTTTCTCCCATTGACTTAAAGGTAATGGAGAGGTCGCAAAATTGACCTAACCTTAGGTCACCAATATCCAAATTTCGAGACATACTTTTTGTACATTTGTTCCTCTTCCCAATTTCTTTAAGTTTCAAAGCGATCGGTCACTCGGTGTAGCTATGGCAGGCATTGCAACTTTTTAGGAGGTGAGGTCACTTGACGTGACCTGGTGACCCGACCTTGAATGACCTTGGTCTAAAACTTGCATGATGAAATTTGCACGGAAAAGATGCATGATGAGGTGAGCCGAAAAGGCGGCGCCCATTTTTGAGCTATCGCGAAAAACCGCAGGGGGTATTTGAGTGTTCAACCTCCCCCTCTCCCCAGCAGGGCGCGGGTTAAAATAATGAATCACAGAGTGTAACCCAGGTTTGTTGTGTTCATATAGCTATGACGTTCTAAGCCCCGACATAGAAACACAAATCCTGCCCGGCCGACTCAGCTGACTGCAGATAAGCTCCGTATCCAGCGCGGCCGAGCTACCGATAGGAGTGCACTCCACCCCACCTACATCACTGTAAACGCAGCTGTAACCATATACACCGGACAAGTGTTCCAAGTCGAGCCCCCGAGCCGAAAATAGCCCCCATCCACCCAGCCCCCGGTTGGCACATGGCAGTCTGACAGGCTCCACGACAGACGGTGAATGACCCAAAACCTGGGGGGGGGGAGAGGGTGCTCATGAAAAATGGGTACGGTAGCGGACCCAAGAAGACGGCGTGGTCAGATTGGTAGAGAATAACATTGCGTGCAGACATGACTTGGTTACATATTTACACACACGGCGCGTGTTTTCGACCCATTGCGGTGTATCGCTGCTCGGTTTGCCTGCTAAGTGCTAATGCTACAAGGACAATCGTACTGAAAGCGTAGGCGTTATCTAACACAATGCACATAATCATCGTTAATCAGACCTCAGGCAGGAGGAACCAATCAGGTGCTTGACTGACAATATCCGTGCTGACCCCTCCCCATTTCCTCCCCCACCCGCTCATGCCGGCCGGCATTTGGCAGCGGGCCTCAATCCTCACGTGGTTTGTAACGCAGGGCCGGCCGCGCAGCGTAGCCAGGGGTGGAGAATTAGGGGTTTTGGGGGTGCTCGAGCACCCCCTGAAATTCAAAAGTCATCATATAATAGTGCTCCAGGGGTGCTTAAATTACGTCTGCGACACAAACTGTTTTGCGTAAGTCGCGAGGAGAGTGATGCTGCTGAAAAACGAACCAATATGTGCGTTTCTACGCAAGAATTCGACGATTCTATTCGCCAGGTGCTAGAAAAGCACCCCCTGGGATTATGACAATTCTCCGCCCGTGAGCGTAGCCGGCACCAACCGGCTCGGGCGCGGACGACCTTGAACTTACTCACCCCCACACGGTGGTCCAGTTTCTCCTCTCTGTCGCTGTTTCTGCGTTTTCCAGTCGCTGAGCTCAGCACCCTTCCACCGCGGCCGTCGCTGCTGCGCCGCCGCCCACTCTCCGCCGCCGCCGGCCCCAGCCCCTTGCCGTCCGTCCGGCACTCGACAGAGGGCGCGTCACTGGCGCCCAGCGGCGCGTCCAGGGACAAAAACTGGGGAGGTCGGGTCAGGGGTGGAGGAAACGAGTGGATAGTAGTTTCTTGGGGTTAAACTTCTACTTTGAAGGATCGGAAGATAATCGGCATCACCGCAGAAGTTGTATCCATGTTTGTGTGCCCTGAGAGCGCCACTGGCCAAGCTGCCGTGCGCCGCTTGTCGGCAAGCAGGCACGCCGCTTGAGCCCACGGCGTGCTGATTGGGCAGTCTGCGCGGTCGGCGATGGGCCTATCGCAGCCCGCCTGGGCCTGACGGGCGGCGGTCAAAGGTCGTCCTGGGCCGCCGGCTCACCCAGCGTGACTCACGGTATCAGGGAGGGGTCAGCAGACACGGGTAGAGGTGTGGTGAGGTGCTGACATGGACGGAATTTGACTCTGGCTCAAGTTAACCGGCCCCACCCACTTTTCACCCCGTCTCGCTAATCAGTCTTCATTCACTGCCAACATTGCAGGGTGTCATGTATTGGGGTGCGAGAGTGTTCGGGCAGCACGGCAGAGAATGACTTGCAGGTTTAGCGACGACTCGCTAGGTTACATGTTCGCTGTACAGTGGAGTGTGGAGCTAATCCCTTTCCCTTATGATGCACTAAACAATTGACTATTGTGTCGTCCCTCCGATCCCTAAGATATGCCCTCAGCAACATACTAAGCCACAAATTCTTACCAACACATCAAACCCCCTTCTGGCTGAATGGTCACGTTCCACCGACTCGAGTAGCTCCCGTTGGAGCATGTTCCTGTGCGGTGGGTGATCGTTTGCGGCGCGAGGGTGGGGGCTTATGACTTATATCCACTTCGAGACGGGCACCAGGCCTCGGCGGAGCATGACCATGAGGGCTGCCGCACCCCTTATTTATTATGTCCTTCCGGTCAGATCTGGCCTAACCCAACAAACTTTCAAACAAACATACTATGTGTATCGTGCAATGTGCAATGTGCAATGTGCATGCACTATTGTTTTGACTGGTGAACACATTTCAGAGAGCGAAATCTTGGGCCGTGTGCTAGGTTTGCATGATTCAATGAAGCGGGTTGACTTTCGGTGCTGCTTGATCAGCAAAAGCTGTTGTTAACCCGGCAGGCGGTGGGCCTACCAGCCACCTTCCGCGCGGTGGGGGGGGGGGGCACTTTTTTGCCCCCCCCCCGTATCTCCGAAACTACTGGACGGATCCGGAAAATTCAAACGGCGTTCGATAGCCCTGTCAAATTTGTCGAGGGAAACCAAATTTCATTGACCTCGGGGTCACCGATGACGTCACAGGTCAGGTCAAAGATAAAATGTTTCACCGTTCACGGGGCTTCTAGGGAAAGCGCTATAACACCGAGTAAAACGCATTGTGTCGAAAATCAGCGATAAGGCGTCAGTTGTTTAGTACATATGTTGCTATTAGAGGTCACTGGTCATACCAGGTCAGGTCACAGGTCAGGTCACCAAAGGTCACCAAGGGTCACCACATGAGCCCAACTTTACTAAGGTTATGCGATGCATGTTTTATGGCCAGTTTTTCATTTCCAACTCAATGGTGTTGGTTATAAGACCATCAGGTACGGTTTAGGTCACTTTCTGGTGGAGGTCAGGTCAAGGTCAGGTCAAAAAAGGTCAAATTTTAAAGTTGATATTTTTGCATAAAATGGGTATCGATTCGATGCAGCTCGTCACGGGGAGTCTAATGGTAGTCTTAGTTTTGCGCTACGAGGTCTAGAATTGCTAAAAATTGAGTTTGAAAATTTGACGTCATCAATTTTGAACAGTTTTTTCGCTATAACTTGGCCAAAAAAGAGGTATCGATCTCAAATTTGGTATGTAGGTAGAAGGCGGTAGGGCTATCACATATATTCCGGTTTTTTCGAAATTCAAAAAAGTTTTTGGATTTTTTGGCTATTATATTCAAAAAATCTATTTTTTGATTTTTGGGGGTCAAAATCCAAAAAATTCGAAAAACCGAAATAGCAGTTTTGTAGCCCTTTTAATTCCACACCTTTTATGTGTGAAACAGTTTTATGTATCTCTAAAGCTGTAGGCCTGACAGCTCTTCCCGCGAAACCTTTTTTTGGGTCGAAAATGGCAAAAATGACGTCACTCTGACGTCATTAGCGGCCAACCTATCATAGCCTTTGGAAAAAAAATTTGGTCACCATGTGCGCTAGCTGCTCCCGGGAGTGTACTGAAAGTTTGGTGACGATCGGCGCAGCGGTTCTCGAGATATATCGAAAAAACTAAAGGGGGGGCAAAAAATGCCCCCCCACCGCCTGGAAGGTTAAGTTTCAACGCCGTTCTAATCTAAACATACCTAACGATTTTTCCAATTACCAGTTGGTTTCCGACAAAATTCGGCGTACTTTGTTCTATCGTATTTCGTTTGTTCGTTTTTCTTTGTTTGGCTTGTTCTGAGTCTTTCGGTCTATTGTGAGACAATTTTGGGACCAAGGATGCTATGGATTGCCATAGATAACCGCTCCGTTAACCACTTTCGGTCACCCCACCGCACGCGAGTTTGCTTCTGAGAAGCTACTCACGTTTAGGGGCGAGTGAGCTATTCGGGTGATGGGTCTGACATAACCACTACAAAGCCGCCCGTACCCATGGGAATTGGAACTTAAAATAATAGGGTGGAGATTGGAGGCATTGGACTTGGACTGTACATACGAATGCATACATATATCATACATTTATGCATACACTTACCATACAACATATCTGGATCACCAACGGTGCGCCGCAGCGGCAGAGACCTGGGCTGGGATGGGATGGCTCATGGCAGTGTCCCGATGGGACAGCCCGTCGGCGCCCTGCGGCTCAGTAACCTTTTACACCTCATACACCCTCTATGTGGCGGGTGTATTGTAGGTCAAACGAGATCTTGCCCTCACCATGCACCGGTTGTCTGGTAGGGGTGACCGTCATATTGGATAACGTTGTGTGAGCAATGATATCTTAATTGGCTTGGAGGGACACTGGAGAGCTAGGACGGACGCTTCCCGTTTTGTACGCGATGCGCACGCCTCCAGGATGCTGGCGGCACGGCTGATGTTGCAACTGCTCGTAAGTCAGCGTATATAGATGTCGCGGCGCACGGTACTGACTGCCGTCCAGCAGGCCACAAACCTGTATAGACTGTAGCGGCAAATGCGTGAGATACATAACATCGGCACTGGCGGATCCAGAAAGGAGGTCTTGGGCGCTGCGGAGAGGGGGCATATCCCAAAAAAGTTTCTCCGAATTTAACCCTCGCCGGCACAGGCCATTTTGAGTCCTTCGACGGCACAAGGGGGGGGGGGGTACGACCCCCCTCGTGTTTGGCCCCTGATGGAGCTAGAGCTTCGCGAAAAAAAAACGAGCGTGCTGCCCGTCACGTGAGGAAGCCAATGATACCCAATTTTAAGGTCTTAGGTCATCGGGTGACCTTCCAGGTCAGGTCAATGACCCAGAAATCGGGAATATCGGGACCTGTTAGAAAGTCGTAAAGTGTGGTTGCTATGGGGTTTCCGGGGTGCTGATCACGAATGTCGTGTTAGTTTTGATCAGAGATGATGTCTTTAAGCATTTAAACCAGGTCGGGTCAGGTCAGGTCAGGTCAACCGGTAGGGGTCGTGACGGGTATTCGTAATACGTGTCAACCGCCTCTGACAGCTTCGTAACATGTTACGAAGGGAAGGCACCAAAACTACTTCGTAAATGTTCTAATGGTTGCTAAATTCGAAATCAGCTCCAAAAACTAGCCTAGAAACATGTAAAACTCGAAAAAGTGAACCGAGGTCACCAAAGGTCAATGACCTGACCTGACCTTCAGGTGACCTTGACACCCACCCTAATGCATGGGAGCAACATCAAATCACATGTTTGAACGTTTGAAATCACGAAAAGCTTTCAAACGCGCGGCTAATGCGAGACGACATACGCCGAATCGCGATTCCGGCCAAACATGGTCTCGGAAAAGAGGTCACAGGTCAAAGGTCAATTGGGTCAGGGTCATGAAATTTTCAGGGTAGGTGTAAAATCGATCAATACGAGGGTACTGAAAGTGTCGTCGCGATTGGCCGCTTTTTACACGAGTTACTCGCGAAAACCTTAGGGGGTGTTGCATGAACTTGTGCTGGCGAGGGTTAAAAAAAATCTCATCGTATTTCGATTCCATATGCATTGTAGCGCAGTTTCGAACAAACTTTTGTTGATAAGTAGTTGTTTTCGTTTTGTTTTATTCTCAGAATACCGCAAATTTTAGTATATTTCGGGCACTGCGGGAGAGGGGGTGGCCCAAATGCTCCCCATTGATCCTGCCAGTGAATATTGAAATGAAGGATTGACAACTGACCTTGACCTGACCTCCACCAGAAAGTGACCTAAAACGTACCTGATGGTCTTATAACCAACACCATTGAGTTAGAAATGAAAATTTGCCATAAAACATGCATCGCACAACATTAAAGGGACTATCCCACCTTCTAAAATGTTGTTAAAACCAGTTAAATTGTGCCCGACTTTATAGATTGCATGACCAGGAACACGGTTCTGGCATTTATTTTTCAGTAAACATCTTAGGCTTCCCATATTCCAAACACAAACTTTCAAATATGTGACGTCACAGCCCAAAATTACCTCCTTCCCCAGGCCACATTACTGTCATAAAGCTGATTCTTTTTACTCTGTAGGCACCACAACAAAGTTCAGACCAAGTTTTAAGCGATTTTTCAACGAACAAACCCATTTAAATCAGAATGACTAAACGAGGTGACGTCACACTAACGGTCGCTCCATGTTGAAGATAGGGCCTTGTACAAGGCCCATTTTCAAATGAAGGGAACGAATTTCTTCAACACCAAGAGGCCGCGGGGGTTGCAACCTAGAAAGATAGTGGGTTTCTGAACCTCGCCGCAAACTTGGCTATCTCAACTCAAACCCCATGTTAAAGGTGGGATAGTCCCTTTAATAAAGTTGGGTTCATCCCTTGGGACCCTTGGTGACCTTTGGTGACCTGACCTGTGACCTGACCTGGTATGACCAGTGACCTCTAATAGCAACATATGTACTACACAACTGACGCCCTATCGGTGATTTTCGACAAAATGCGTTTTACTCGGTGTTATAGCGCTTTCCCTAGAAGCCCCAACGGTGAAACATCTTTGACCTGACCTGTGACGTCATCGGTGACCCCGAGGTCGATGAAATTTGGTTTCCTTCGACAAATTTGACAGGGCTATCGAACGCCGTTTGATTTTTCCGGATCCGTCCAGTAGTTTCGGAGATACGGGGGGGGGGGGCAAAAAAATGCCCCCCCCCCACCGCGCGGAAGGTTGCCGGAAGGCCCACCGCCTGCCGGGTTAAAACTTTTGCCAATTTTTGTGTAACTTGAGTTGAGCCAAGGAGAGAGTCAGTCTGTTGCGTGGAGTATCCCGCGTATTTTTAACACACGTACGATTTCAAGCAGCCTCTACCAATCATACATATCTGAGCTATTCTCGGTTTTGTCGAAATAAGCTTTCCTGTCTGGTACAGTGAGATTGGGGCTGTGCCGAAAGGCTTATATGTAAGCCTTTCGGCCCAGCCCCAATCTCAGGCGTCAAGTAGCCTGGTGAATTTGCAGGTCTGCGATCTCAGGGGACCGGATTTAACCTTACCATGATATGTGGTCAACAAATTGACAACTATTTAACAAGCTTATTGTTTATTTCTTTGAACATTATAGATCTTCTGATTATATAATAAACTCCTTGGTATTGATATATTTAGTCATAAACGTGACAACGAAGTGAAGGAAAATGCCACGTTTTTGCAAAAAAAAAAAACTTTAACTTTTAGATGGATTTGGTTTTCTATAGCAAATCAACGAACCGCCAACATCAAATAGCGAGGTGGACGGAAGTGTAAACAATTTAACATGCATACGATTATACCTAAGACCCTGTGCATCAGGAATACGTCAGGAATGAAAATCTACACAGTACATATGCCTGTTGTTGACCTTTAGACGCTGATTTAAAGCAACCGTTTCTGTCAATGCATAACAATAATGTATATGTCGGCTTCCACCTAATTGTACGACCCATGCAATCTTGAGGCAACAGGTTAGTATTTTGCTATGGTCGGCACAATTAACGACAAAGCTCAGCAATTGTAATATCATGGCCATATTCCAGCATGGATAAGCAGAGCGTGATATTCAGATTCTTATGTAATCAAGATTAAAAATGGACGCACTTAAATCATTTACCAGTTCAGGTAGCGCTATCACTGGTTAATTTTTAATTGCAGTGAAGCATCCGCTTTGTCCAACCACACAGCTTGACAATGAGCCAGCAGTTATGTAAGTCTTGCATTGCTGATTTGCATCTATCAATAATTGCTTATAGGCATTACATGAATAAGAAAAGTTACATTGCTCAGATATTTACGTTCATTCTACGATCAGCGCCATGCATTTTGAGTATTTGTTTGTTTGTTATTGTTTTTTATTTGTAACAGTGTATCGGACTCGTTCGTGTTTGGATCGTATTTGAGCCACTACCACCGCCGCCCATGTAAAGATAATCATCTGAAGAGGAACCACCAAATATTTATTTTAGGTCCTTTCATATGGTTTGAAAAAGTGTTAACAATCGTCATCGACTGATTCAATCATTTCGAGCCAACACTTATTAAATTGACAGTGATGCATTACATACATTTCATACAATTGTGGGATTGATTATAATAAAACCAGTTGAGTACATGTATTGCTAAAAACAAGCCCATGTTAGTGATCACATGTTGAATGCCTAGTACCATCACAACCTTCTGCTGCATCTTACAACCAATTCTCTTGCAGCAACCTTAGCACAACTACAACATGCTAAAATTGTCTATAGTTAGCACTTAGCACACACGCAGCTCGCTGCAGGAACAACTCAAAGTCTAGCACCAGTCCAGCGGAAATGAGGACTGCACCGAGCCGAGCTTGAGTGACGTGCGTTTTCAGCCGCCACATTTAGCCAGCTCTCGACCCGGGCCCAATCGTCTCTGGAATTTTGCGCCGCTGCCGAACGCCGGGACCGGACCGGCACTCAGAGCCGCGTGTTGTCTCGGATCCAGTCCGTGAACTCTGCGAAAACAGACGGCGGGGACGTTAAGGTTTTGGAGGGATGGCCGAGCCTTTCAACGGCAAGGTCGTTCCAACGACAGACGAAGAGAGTCGGGCGGCCGATAACGCACTTGAGCGCCTCTATCGGCCGTTGCTAGGAACTTTATATTGTGACCGGTGAAACATGCAACAAGCTATACCGTAATTCAGCCTTGAACATCATGCTTTTTCTGAGCCACATACAGAGGTCTAGGTCTATGTTATAAGCGGCGAAAAGATGAGCAAGTACTTTTTTTTGACGAGACTATATAAAATTACTTGATATTTGCTAGCTTCTCAGCAACTCATCCACAGATTCGTGAACAAAATTGCCGAAGGCCAGGCATTAGAATCGTCAGACTCTCGACTAGAATTTAATTGGTGTGGAGACGCGTCGGAAAAATGTATCTGTTGTATCGAAGTGTTGTTTAAGTGTATGTAGAGACTTGCGAACGACTCACCGGACACTCTAACGTAGACTCCCGGGTAGCCGGGCAGCGCACAGCCTTTACCGAAGCTAACCACACCGGCCAGTGTGTAGACCTCATCGGCACTGACGACCGCCATCGGGCCGCCGCTGTCACCCTACCGGCGCAGAGCGGACTCGCGCGTCAGAATAGTTCACAGAGAGAGAACGCATCAGGAATCATGACAAGTAGCCCTGGCCCCTGCCGTCAGAGATGAGCCAACGCTCGTTAGGACAATGGTTAGCTCGTAAATCGAAGTTCGGAGGTTAAACGGATTTCAGAAGTAATGAACGATCCCTTTCACGAAGCCATATCACGCCATTTCTAAAGAAGTGTTGTGTGAAGTAAGTCGTTCAGTAATAATGTTTGGCATGCTTCTTCACATTTATTTAGCCTACATCGTTTACTCTACGCCTGATGATGGCAACATGTCCGGTCATCGGTCATACCTGGCAGCTGTCCTTGCCGCCGTCCGGGTAGCCGGCGCACACCATCCTCCTCGTGATGCCGATCCGATCCTTGGCGTAGTTCTCCTGGCACTGGTTGTTGCTCAGGACGGGCACCTTGACGTACTGCACGGTGGCAGGTCCCTCGAAAAAGGTGGAGTCGAGCAGGCCCCAGCCGGCCAGGATGGCAGAGCGAGCCGTGTAGCAGTTGTTTTCCGACCGACACGTCTTTCTCGGGAGACAGATCGGGCGAACCCAGCCCCTCTCGTCGGCGATCATTGATCGCAGTGACCGGGTCAACCTGTTGACAGAGGACACATAATTAGTTGGTCAGCCTACCATCAACAGAGGGCTGTCGATAGCGACGGCACCCGACAAACACCCACCTGTCCCTTGCAGTCATTACGGAGGAGCACAGACTATACCTACAGTAATCTTTACGCAGGCAATAACAGCAACATAAGGAGCATGAGACCGTCGTTGCCTTTGAGATCTTCATGATCTGGTTGATTGCTAGTACCTAGTCAAGCTGTCGGTGTTTAGCTACTCCATCGACTATAGTTTGTGGATGACGTGTCAATGCGCCGATTGGCAGGTAAGTACTTACTCAATTATGGCAATATCTCGATCCTGGGTCGCCCTGTTGTACTTCTCGTGTATTTTGATGTTCTTGACGTTGAAGATCTTCTCCGTCGGGTCGTCCCTGCGCTTATGTTTCGCCACTGCGATGGCCAATCCTGTGGGCTTGCGTCTGGAACGAAATAAGCAAGAACTCTATCAACTCACTTCCTTCGTCAATTTCGCTACAGCAAATAAATCGATAAATGATCCATACAACATGACAATAAGAGAAATGAGTATGATGGCCTTCATTGTACCTATTTCCATTCTCCACGTCCAATTTTCCAACAACCAACTTACCTATCCACACAGTGCGCTGCTGTCAGAATGAATCGCTCGTTGATGATAGTGCCTCCACAGAACTGCTTCTTTCTTTTACGGGTCTGCAAGGCAACCTGAGAAACCACACAGGGCATGTTCAGCCGCACATCAGGGGCCACCACGATTCATCTTCAAGCTGTTTGCTGCATTTCATGGTTTTGAAATAATTTCCTTGCAGCTAAAAAGGAAATGTGCTGAAATAAATGAGTTAAACATGTCTTAAAAATAAAAAAGAAACTCTGTACATGTGGTGAACTTTATAATTTTGTCACTTAGAAAGAAGTGACGAAATATGTATTATCAACGGCCAAACAATGCGGCTGCAGCAAGTCGTACCCAATAACGTGACTTATACCCCATTCTTCGTGTGCCGATCGGTGAGCTTGAATATATTCTGACAACCCGCTCATGTCTACCCAGCAAACTGTTAGCAAAGAAGTCTCTGTCCGTCAACATGTAATTCCCTCCTTTAGCCCCGTTTTCTCCCCATCCTTTGAGCGTCTCCGCACTCACGAGCCAGGGGAAAGCGTGCGCGGGCGGCTCGGTACCCCCGACAATCCTGGTGCTGAACTTGGTCTTCCCGCACTCGGCGTAGTTGAGGTCGACCTTCTTCAGGTCGGCCGGGAACTCCTCGACCTCCTCCTCCACCGTCTCGGCCTCCTCCGTGGCGTCCACCGGCCCGGCGCGGACCGTGCACTGCAGACGACCGCTGTCCTGGCGGTCCGAGCGCAGCTCCACCAGCATCGCGCTGGCCGCGTACACCTCGATCCGGAAGTCGTAGCTGTGGAAGGTGAAGTTCTCGCCGCCCTCGGGATGCACCCGCACCGTGTCGCCCAGACCCAGGTCGACGACGCCACAGCTGAGACGCAGCGGTCCGCCGCCCTCGGCTGCCTGTCGACACCACCGGAGGGAGTGAAAGACACGGCTGTCAGACACATGGTGTTACACTGTAAAAAAAGTTTAGCATTTGGGGTACTAACGGCTGCTATTCGTAGCACCTTTTAGCGTCAAAAGAACCCTACGACGTATTTACAAAGAAGCATGGTGCTAATACTGTGCTAATGATAGCTAACATTCCCATCAAATATTATAAGTTTAGATCACCTATTCTTCTACTGAGCTTAACGTCTACTTCTGCTAGTACCCAGTCCACCAGTGAGTGCTCTTTCAAGCTGGATTTCTAATTAGAACCATTTTAAGTGTTTTAGAAGTTGGTAATGCTGAATATGGTGCTTACGTTAGTATCACAATAGAACCGGACATGCTTACAGAGGAAACAAATTTGAATTTGGCGCCAAAGAAAGTAGCTAAGCCCTGCTTTACAAATCTCTGGGAGTCTTATCACCAGCCCTTTAGCACGTTTTGACGGCGCAGAGCGATATGCGCATGCGCGTGCCAGCTGTTTCCGGCCACGTGTTGCGCCATTTTAGTGGAGTCCGTTGGTCGTGGTGGGAGTGTGTGCACGTGCTCCGGTATATGAAGTGAAATGAAGTGAAGTGAAGTGCTCCGGGCACATGCCACCGAGTGATAGCTCTGGAATGATAGCTTAAATCAGCTATTATCGGTGGAATCCGTCGTGCGTGGCATGGGAGTGCGTGCCCCTGCTCCGGGAGGCAGTGAGGTGGAGGGAAGTGCAGTGCAGCAGTGCAGTGAAGTGAAGTGAAGTGCTCCGGGGCCGGGTGGTACTTGAGCATTTGCCACCGACACATGCCACCGACACCGACGTTGATCGACTTTGGTGAGTCTGACACGTTGTATCTTTTGACATTATCTTATATTGTTTAAGTGCTTCATATTCCGACTTTGGCAAATCGCGCTTCTTGATCTGAAGGAAAGTTGTGTTGTTTGCGAAAATAGCTCCCAACAGAAAACAAAAATCTTGGAACTGATCCAGTTTTTTTTTTTTGCTCCAGGCATGGGGCCTGGTCAGTTCTTCCGTCGACTACCACTTACAATGGAGGACAACTACGACAACAACATGGGGTCTCCGGTTCCGTCTATCACTAAACGCCGTCTGGTCGTGGATGAGGTCGAACTTATGGCCATGAACGGAACGTCGGTTCAACGACCCCCCCCCCCCGCCTCCCCCAGTCGATCTCGCGTTAATCGTCGGTCACTGCGAGTGTGCAGGTATATGAGCGACCTTTCGTTATTTCCCGTGCGTTTGTTTGTGTATATATTCACATTTGTTTTTCATGCAGATGATATGAAGTGTTAATAAATGTTCCATTATTATTTTTTAATTTTATAATGTGTTGGATGCTTGAAAGATGCACTTACACGGGAATATTGCAGAATGCAAAACACAATCATTGAGACTTGTAGTTATCACTTATCTAGGATATAACCTTTTTTGCACGTCTTTTCGGCCTTATCACAATTTCCCTTTTGGTAATTGATTAGTCCTTTTTGCAGTAACTAGTGAAAGTATGTGCTGCTAAAGAAAGCAGTTTTTGCGAACTTTTCATGCAGCAGCTTTAACTAGTATAGATATTCTACTTTCAGCCCCAATGCTTTCGTTAGCATTATTCTACTTGTCGTGGGGTAACAATAGCGCTAAAACGGTTCATATGTGAGTACGGAAGGTACTAACTGCATGCTATTCTTAGCACCTTTTAAAGTTTAGCACCGCTAGGGTACTGAAAATTGGTCTAGCAGGTGTAGGGTACTACGTTTAGTACACGGGTGCTAAACAAATATGGGTACTTATATTAGCACCTTGATACTAAACTAGATCTCAGTTAAGTACGAATAAAATGCTTAGCCTAGCACCGCTAGGGTACTGAAAATTAGTCAATTGAAAAGTACCTCTATGGTGCTAAACTTTTTTTACAGTGTATGATAAATGATAACAATATTCTACAATATTCTACATGGTGTTATACTGGTATCGCACACTGGTGTTGGGCTGGCAGCAGGCGCGTCTGTATTTCAGTCTGGGCTCTGGCTATAGTAAGATGCAGCTGCACTTGTCGGAAAAGCACCAGTCATTCTTTCAGGAAGTTGTAGTAGTATCCTACATTTATCGTTTGATCCAGGAATGTAATCCTCATCACCATAAGAAAAAAAACAGGGCGTTTTAGATTAGACTTGAAAATGAGTTTTTCGGCGGTAATGTTAAACGGTACGTGGTACTTGATGGCTGAATATGGTTCAAACTCACCAAGAACTGCCATGTGTTCCAGACGTAGCGTGGGTACTCGTCCGGAAATTCTGGTGAAGCAAACTTTGCTTTGACGCCGTCCGCCAGTCTGAACTTCCCGAAGTCGGCCACTGATGAACATGCATCAAGGTGTTGGTTATTATGAACAAGTACGTCTAAATGGATATCTAAAGCAACTTTATTTTTTAATGCATTCAATGTAAGCATTGGTTGCGCAACATGTGTTGCATAGCAGCACAAGAAATCCGTAAATAACATTACTTTGCGAACTTAAGGCTCTAAAAACGGGCTTTCTGAGACCAAAAGGCAATAAACGTTTCTTGGCTCAACCTTCTGTGTGTCTGAACATGTAAAGCATGTCAGATTTCCAAGCGGACATAAGCCAAAAAGCAGCACCCTAACGGCCAACCTATGGAATTTAAGTGAGAGCGAAAGGCTGCAAAGAGTCCTGCACGCTACTGTCCTGGTAGAGAGACGGATCTACTCACAGTCAGTGTCCTTATCCACCTGGACGACAGGCATCGAGGCCAGCTTGGCCGGGGTGACCCACAGCTTGGTCTCACTGGGAGGTGGCGGCGGCTCGCGACCCACGAAACCCTCCTCATCCTCCGCGTTCTCCTCCGTCTCCGGTGCCGGCAGGTCGGGCTTCCAGTCCTCCGGGATGGCCCGAGTGGCAGTCTCCTCCTCGCCGGGGCTCTCGGTGACCTCCTGCTCCTCAGGAGACACGGAGGAAGGAGTAACTACCTCCTGAGGAGTATGAGGAGACGTGGAGGAGGGAGTATCCAAATCCAGAGGACTGTGGGAAGGTGCCTTCATATAATAACCGTCCGCGGACGGCGTAGCATCCTTATGAGCTTCAGCACTCAAAATAAGTGCGTCTTCGCTATGGAAGTTTTCACTCGACGACGGTGGAGATTCACTCTGAGAGGGCTCCCCTTGGGCATCCTCCCCTTCACCAGAGAACTCGGCCATGTCCAGGTCCTCGGCTAGCAGAGAGTCTCGAACGAGTGGTGACGCGCGCCTCTCGAACTCATCATCGGGAATCACCGGCCTCAGCCAGGAGCTGGGGACTCGCTCGGTGAACCCAGGCCCTTCTTCCTCTTCCTCCTCTGTCTCATTCTTTGGAGTTGTGCTGCTCTCCCTCAGCTGCACCTGGGGTTCCCCCTCCTTCAAGGGCGCTGTGTTTGCGACCTCCTCTCTCGGCGCTGCCTCACATCCGATCTGAAATGAAATGGACTCGATCAGAGTCGTCTTAGTAACTTTTTATGCTTACGCTATCGCGCGCCCAGCCGATCTCGAGATCTGGAAGCGGCACCCTGCACGTGCGCACGTGCCAACTGGGTCCCAACTGACTTTTGCACGGCACCCTACTAACCTAACCCCAATCGTGTACCAAATTTGAGCACAATCGGTTCAGCCGTTCTCGAGACCTAGAATCGACCACTGCACGTGCGCACGTGCAGCAGCACCCCAACTGTGGCACATGGAAATACTTAATACATTGCCTAGTGGGTACCTCTGCCTACCTACCTGCCAAGTTTCAGCGCAATCGATCGAGTAGTTACCGATTCATCGTAATTGTTACAAAACTGACACCTCTTCGTTTTGCACGCATGGCACGAGCACAAGGGGTCACCCACATGTATCGAGAATAGTCCAACTTGGAAGAAGGAATGAAGCTACCTTACAAAAAGTACCGCAACTAAATCGGTCAAGTATGTACATACATAGCTCAGATAAAAAGTCATCTCACAAGAGGTCAAAATATAAAAAATTGTTTTGCAGTGTTACAGATTATTTCTGGTCGTATTGACATTTACGTATAACATGAACATGGTGGTTGATGTTATCCATGGCATTCACATTAATTGGTGAGGTTGTTGACCTTTCGGGTCAGCTAAAACTGAGGTCACGTCAAGGTCAGATCGAGTTAAGGTTAAACAAGGTCAAATAATAAAACCGTTCTTTTGCCGTGTCTTTATGCCACTCTTAGCCTGTCTTTTTATCACTTGATCATCTTTGCGGTACTTATACCAAGAACTTTAGTTATAGATGTTATTTTTTGTCGTAATTAGCAAGCGATGGTCTGTTCAACATTAACGATTGTAGCAATTTTTGTTATAAAAGATATATTATCAAGTTTGGCGGGTGAAAATCAGCATTGTTAGTTCCAAAGTGGGAGTTAATTGACTGTTTACCTTACTATTGATCCATCTTTTTTGTCTAAAACATTTTTATCTGTCATCTAAATTCGAGCTGTGGAGTCTCTCTGCAAACTTTTTAGCCGAAAATAGCGTACGCCACTCTGACGTCATTTTCCGTCCACCTGACGTCGTCCTCGGATAGCCCATTATATTCTACGGATTTTTTTTTTGTCGGCATGTGTAGAAACTGTGTTGATAGTGCCGCTGTATTTTTTGGTTGATTTGCCTGTTTATTGTAAGGAGATATTTGAGGAAGAAATCTGGGATGGCATTGCGGGGGGGGGGCGTCGACTCCTAGGTACGTGTCGTCGGCTTAAAATTCAAAGTTTTCTTGGTAAGTCTGGCTATTGAACAAGATAAAAATTCAATTACATTTTTTCTGGAGCGATATATCTCCAGTTCGGTGAGTCGTAGCTTAGTTATCAAGGCCTCATTCCTAGTTCTCGTTCCTTCGTCCAGCGGTCGACTTGACGCTACCTATAAAGTGAGTGATTTCTTTCACTGGAGTTGTTTGCAATGGACAAAATTAGCCAGCAATCTTACGTGCAACTTCAATTCTAATTATGCAAATTTCCATTGCCTTTTTTTCTATTAAGCGCTCTGAATAAGAAAATTAAACAGATACAGCGATATGCATTGCAAGTTATTAGGTAGTTAACCCTCGGTAATGAACAAAGTCGCCTATGCAAGTAATTTCTATAAGTGTTATATAGTTCCCGGAAATACTGCACTCAACGCACTGGGAAGTGATCGAATCGCCCGTTTCAAACCTTTGGTATTACCTGCCACAGCAATGCACGAGGTATCCACGATTAGATAAGAGCCCGACCCTGCTGCTGACCCCAGCCCCGCACCTATGACCCGACCCGCCCCCAGAATACCTGGTGGTCAGAAAACCCACTCAGGGGTCACCACATGACACGGAAAAGTCGACACAACAATGCGGATTATAAGATTACCGACCACCGCCGATGATCTGCTGACCACGGGTATCTCGTTTATGATGCCCCGGGGGCGCGGCTCGCTCCTGATTGGCCGGGACATCTACCGGAATTAGTAGACGCAGGGGTGGGGAGGGGAGCGGAGGACTCACACCCAGCTCGGTACTTACCAGGGCGACCAGAAGTGTCAGCGCCAGCCAGCTCCTCAGAGGGGCCATTTCCGGAGAGGCGGGCGGCCGCACGGTACGCGCGCAATGCAATGGGGCCGGTCTCTCCGGCTGCGCTGTTTTCAGCCGGGATCGACCGGCCGTGAACCGGTTGCCCTGCCGGTGTGTTGGACCGGGCAGGTCACCTCCGACCCCCCCCCCCCCCCCGCTGCACCGGCCGGAGTGCCGCCCCTCGCTCAGATGTGACCGACCGCGACGTGCCGCGTGTCACCGCGCCTTCCGCGGCGGTGGCCAGTGCACAGTCGCTGTTCGGCTATCTCAGACCGGTTCCAGGCGGGCTGACCTGTCACAGAGATTTAGACCGGTCAGATTTAGCGACCAACGGACGGCCGGTCAGTTGAACTGACAGACGGCCGGCAGGTCGGCAGCAGGAGTCTTCTGAGGTCTCCGAGCCAAACCGGACTGAGCGTGACGGTCACCTGAGGTCGGTCAGACCACGAGGGGGCGGCTGCAGATCTGCAGTGGCAACAGATGAACCCGATGAACGCGGGAAAGCACAGTGTAACACTTGTTCCTATCGGCTGCCGTGTAGATGCAACAAGCGAACGGTGCAACTCATGAGCCTTTGATAGGCTTACGAGAGTGCTTACGTCATGTTTACTGCTACTCACTTTCGCTTTCCGGGAATACGTCTATTACCTGCATGTATGACACCTTCGTAAACATTAAGAAACAGACGTGAAACACGTCATGAAACGTGATATGCTACCTATCCAGGTGTTTTGTCAGGTCACAGGTGTCCTCCATGCCAGATAATATGAAATAAATGAAATACCTTAATCCGCTTAAGATAGTTGTGTGGCAGCATTATACATGTTCCCTGTTTTAATTTGCTTAAAGAACATTTTCCAGAAAGCTTTACTACGCTTCCTTGCTAAGAACCAGGTTATAGAAACTCGCTCGGCTGCTTTGACTTTCCATGCTTAGGAAGATGCAGATTAGCTCACAAATTCCCGATATAAACCACAAACTATACTGGTACTGTACCGGTTGCTATGATCTGCTTTTAGCGCTGCCTAGGCTGCGTTTCTATCGTGGGAACCTTTCCTCTCTGCTTTGACCAGCCTCTTTGCCGTGTCTGGCGTCTTTGTCATAATCAATAGTTAGGTACCCAACCGCACTGGCGAACGTTTTTCTGCCTCATGGTTTGAATTGACATCTCCTATCGATGTCTTTGCTGTAGTCTGCAGTCTACAGACAACGCCTCTGGTGTACTCGTATAGTTAAGCCTGTCGCCGCCTCGGGACCACTGTTCACCGTCCCCAGTCCTGTGGTGGCGGCTGTCGTTATCTATTCCGATCGTGGTCTGCAGTTGTTACCGCAGTCAACATTGATCGCGAAACCAGCATATGCCAATTAGGATTGAATTCCGGACCTCTTTCTGCAGCCGATCACTAATCGGGTCTGTTCAGGCGGTGACTGGTTGTCCGGTGGACAGATCAGACCACTGTGCGGCCGGTTGACCGCCCTGTCGGCCCGACTGTCTCCAGCAGCGACCTGTGGCTGTCACCGGCGGCGACCTGTGCTCGGCCAGCAGGAGCTGCGGACGATGACCCGGCGATAGTGCGCCGCTCTGTGCAGGGTGCGCCACATTTGCCCGGGATGGCCCATAACTGTCTGCGGTGTGTCATGGAACCGGCCCAACTGGAGCCGCGCCGCACCGCAGCCCGCTGACAGGTGCCCGAGAGTTTAGCATGCGCTGAATGTGATTAGCATATGGTACTCTGCCGCTATTGAAAAAAAAAATGATACGTGTGGGCACATACTGATCAATTACGAGTATTTGCACTTATGATGGAAATGTATACCTATAAGTACAGGGTGTTTCTGAAAATGCTGACACATTTATTTCTCCTATATCTCTCATGTTTATTGACGCACACACATTGTCATTGGCTACAACTAATCAGTCATCATTGGAAATTCACATCCATCGCCAATGATCACTATTTGATCCCCTTCCCTGAACCTAGAGCAGGTGCTCGAAGTGACCACCACTTCAAGCCAAACAGAGTTTGGCCCGACGGCGCACTGCTTCCAGAACTCGGCGGCGCTCCTGGGGCGTCACCGCCCTCACGCACGCGCAGACCGCAGCCCTCAGCTCGGGAATGTTTCGGGGTTCACTCTTGTAGGCTCTTTCCTTGACATGACCCCAGAGGTAGAAGTCCGCCGGCGTGAGGTCCGGAGACCTCGGTGGCCACCTGGTGGGGGTGCCTCGGGAGATGAGCCCCCACCCCCCCCCCCCTCCCCCCGAAGCGCTCCTGTAGCCACTGTAGGGTCACAGTGGCTGCATGAGCGGGGGGCACCATCCTGCTACTCGTTGATGGTGTCCACACACCCGCTGGAGCGCAGTCCCCAGAACTTCTTGAGCAGCTGCAGATAGCGCTCTGCCGTCACTGTGAGGATGTCGCCCGCGTCATCTTCGATCCAGATTGGGCTGATAATTGCCCGTGCTGCTCACAGCGCACCATCCAGTGCATCGGGGCGGGTGCAGCTGATCTTCTGCGACCTTGTCCTGAGCCTTCTCGCTCCAGATCCGGTTGTCCAAATCAGATCCAGATCCAGATCCAGATCGGCGCCATGTTGTCAAAACAACTGAATTGGTTCTACTTTGTTTTTTTCCTGTCGCACAAAGACCTCTGTACACCAGAGAGGTCTATGGTCAGAGGTACAGAGAGGTCTATGGTAACTATGCAGTATCTTTTCATGTAGTACTAAGGTACTCAATGGAATATCTGGAAGTAAAAAAAAAATCCAGTTTAAACGACCAAATTCCTTTTCCTGAAATTATAGACTCTAGGTATATATGTAAGTACATGATGTATACTGTGATGAAATAAGTGAAAACATTTTACGTTTTGTGTAAAGTAAAATGTGTATTAATATTGTGTTTTATGTTTGTTACTGGTTATGAGTGGTTAACTTCCTGCATCATCCAAGGGTTGAGTTTTTATATCAAATCAACAAGGCATCAAACTAAAAGTAATTAAAACAAAACACTTCTCAATTGAACTGTTGGTAGTCAATGTCGCTTTACCTATTGCATTGGTCGAATTATGTTGATAGTGCTCTCGATCCGCAAGTTAATTGCACCGGCACTTCCACCTGGATTAAGGACAAGGTTGAAGCTGTGTCTTTTATAAGATTGTAATCGCGTTTGAGCCTAATTTCGCTTGAAGTTCGGACCGCATGACTCAAGGCGAGAACAGTAGCAGCAACCACTGATGTTGTGTTGTGACACATTTATGTGCTTTTTGCGGACAGGTGGGAAACCACATGATCCAGTTATATTGACAGTATGACACGGTTTTGTAGTAGCTGCACAAGGTAAGCAGGGTATTTTAACGGAAAGGCTGCTGACAATAAGATCATATATCTAAAAATATCAACCAGTCGCCTTCTCCCCAGACGAAATAATGATCACGAAGCTGTTTAAGCTCCAACTGGGCTGCTATTAACTAGGTCATGATGTGATAACCTTCAAAACTTTTTTTTTTGCATTGGTAGAAGGCGGGCTTTTTCAGCATATGTGGCTATGTAAAGCATTTGTGCGCCCGTCAATAACTTCGTCACATAAACGTTAGCGGGTACCAACGCCCATGTTAAACTGACAGGGAGTTAAGATTTAACCCGCGCCCCGTTGGGCTCTGCCGAGCAACGCCCCCTAAGATCTCGAGAACCACGCAACCTAGCGACAAGCGGCAAACGGTGTTGGATAGCCCTATCAACGAACTACCTTGTGACCCAATTTTATTGACCTAGGTCAAACCGATGACGTCACAGGTCAGGTCAAAGGTCCAATTTTCACCGTTTACAGGCATTTCAAGAAATGCGTTGTAAAATCGAGTAAAATGCATTTCATTGAAAATCATCGATGGGGAAATGTTCTTCAAACACATATTTTGCTATTTGAGGTCACTGATACCAGGTCAGGTCACAGAGGTCAGGTCACTGGGGGGTCACAATATGAAAGTGTCGTGTGATACATGTTTTATGGTCCATTTTACATGACAAATGCGATTATGTGGGTCAGGCAGCCTTTCGGGCCAGCTTAGGTCACGTTTTGGTCAAGGTCAGGTCAAGGTCGGGTCAAGGTCAGGTCAAATTAGGTCAAATTTCAAAGTTGATATTTTTTGCATAAAATGGGTATCGAATCGATGCAGCTTGTCACGGGGAGTTCAATGGTGGTCTTTGTTTTGCCGTACCTGGTCTAGAATCGCAAAAAAAAAATGAGTTCAAAAATTTGACGTCATCATTTTTGAACAGTTGTTTCGCTATAACTTGGCCAAAAAACAATATATCGATCTGAAATTTGGTATGTATATAGCAGAGCGCAGGGACTATCACATATATTCCGTTTTTTTTTCGAAATTTGGAAAATTTTTGATTTTTTTTAGTTTTTCTGAAAAAATCAATTTTTTGAATTTTTTGGGGTTACAAACCCAAAATTTTGAAAATCCGAGATAGCAGTTTTGTAGCGCCGCTTTTTGTCTACTAGACCATATAAAGAACTTTGGAATTGCTTGATAACTGTAGATTTGGTGAGCGTTTCAAGATTGCATGTTTTTTGCTCATTTTTGCTCGAACATGACCTCAGTTTGACCTCAATAACTCCTGACCTAAGGTGACCTAAGGCTTGAAATTTGGTGTGAAGGTGTCAAATTGATGCCCGGGAAGGTACTGAAAATTTGGCGGCGCTGCGCGCCGCCGTTTTCTTGCTATTCAGGAAAAACCACAGGGGGGCCAAAATGCCCCCCCCAACGGGGCGAGGGGCTGCTGTTACGATTTATTAAATTTGGTATTGAATAGAGGTCCTGAGCTTTCCATCAGAAACTTGCCGGCTGCGGGTATAAAGCAACAAGCTCAACAAGTTCTGGCTTAGCGCGCGCCGCTGGTTCTGGCTTCGCCCAACCGTGTTGTAACATTGAGGTGCAAGTTGTGTAAAAATAACGCGTTAGGCTAGACAAATGCGTGATGCCAGCCATTTCCCTTTGTGTAAAACCGATGGCGAACCATCGTACTGAGCTACATATTTGCAATGCATAACAAACTACTATACGATGTAGAAACCACATATGTATTTGTGCGCACATGTGTGCTTGCTATCGATGACGATGAACCCATTCAACACTTGTCACCTGCGTCAACATATCGGTCGTCCTCGGGGATCCGTGCGTCACCTGTCCCATACCTAGCTTTCCTGTTTCGTGACACGCCAGTAACGGGCCAACGGCAGCTGCCAGGTAACTACATATTGGCGCACGGTTTCCGTGGAAATATTAAGAGTTTTGGCAATTTGGTTAACCCGCGCCCAGATGGGGTCTGCCGAGCAACGCGGTCTGATGGGGGGGGGGGGGCATTTTGGCCCCCCCCTCAGATCTCGAGAACCACGCAACATAGCGACAAGCGGTAAACGGTGTTGGATAGCCCCAGCGGGGAACTACCTTGTGACCCAATTTCATTGACCTCGGTCAAACCGATGACGTCACAGGTCAGGTCAAAGGTCGCATTTTCACCGTTTATAGGCATTTCAAGAAATGCGTTGTAAAATCGAGTAAAATGCATTTCATTGAAAATCATCGATGGGGAAATGTTCTTCAAACACATATTTTGCTATTTGAGGTCACTGATACCAGGTCAGGTCACAGAGGTCAGGTCACTGGGGGGGTCACAATATGAAAGTGTCGTGTGATACATGTTTTATGGTCCATTTTACATGACAAATGCGATTATGTGGGTCAGACAGACTTTAGGGCCAGCTTAGGTCACGTTTTGGTCAAGGTCAGGTCAAGGTCAGGTCAAGGTCAGGTCAAATTAGGTCAAATTTCAAAGTTGATATTTTTGCATAAAATGGGTATCGATTCGATGCAGCTCGTCACGGGAAGTTCAATGGTGGTCTCCGTTTTGCGCTACGAGGTCTAGAATTGCTAAAAATTGAGTTCAAAAATTTGACGTCATCAATTTTTAACAGTTTTTTCGCTATAACTTGGCCAAAAAAAGAGGTATCGATCTAAAATTTGGTATGTATATCGAAGAGCGCAGGGACTATCACATATATTCCGGTTTTTTCGAAATTCGAAAAATTTTTGGAAATTTTTTGAGTTTTTCTAAAAAAAATCAATTTTTTTGATTTTGGGGGGTCAAAATCCCAAAATTTCGAAAATCCGAGATAGCAGTTTTGTAGCGCCGTCTTTTCTCTACACAACCACATAAAGAACTTTAAAATTGCTTGTTAACTGTAGAATTGGTGCGCGTTTCAAGATGTCATGTTTTTTGCTCATTTTTGCTCGAACATGACCTCAGTTTGACCTCAATAACTCCTGACCTGAGGTGACCTGTGACTTGAAATTTTGTGTGAAGGTGTCAAATTGATGCCCGGTAAGGTACCCAAAATTTGGCGGCGCTGCGCGCCGCCGTTTTCTCGCTATTTAAGAAAAACCACAGGGGGGGGCCAAAATGGCCCCCCCCCCATCAGGGCGCGGGTTAATAGTTGTGTTTCCAAGAAAACCGAGCGCCGGTACTCTGCAAGCGGCTAGTAGTGGGGTGCAGTGAAATGCAGAGCCGTCATCGCCTCACCAGTTTGGAAGATAAACAAACAGCCGCAACAGCTGAGGTTATCGACATAAAACAACTGGAACAGCATAGGTGATGACCTGCGAAATGAGACAGCGAGGTCACGACCTGAGACACCTGTGACAGCAGAGGTCACGACCTGAGACACCTGTGACAAAGCCATCTGTGACAAAATTGAACCTACACCACCTAAACCACCAGGGATGACGGACGAAATGATCTATAAGCAGTCTAGGACGGCAGATATGTCGCGACCTGATGCACATATGACGGTAGAGGTTATAACCTGAGACACCTGGACTAAGAGCTGCTCGCTCATGTTGTGGCCAGGTGTGAGAAGGACACTGAACTCTACCGGGGGAGGAGGTGGGCTTGTCAATACAGTGAGGCACCTATGTCAATACATTGTGTCTGGTATAGAAGGTAAAGAGGACACCGAACACCTCAGGTGGGCTTGCCACCTGGCTGGCTCACATACATATGTCGGGGATTTCGAGGGCATACAGGCATACAGGTAGGTGAACTTTACAAAATTATTTATAGGATATAGTCATTGCGCTCAAGCTTGAGAAGTACCAAAGTTGCCGAAAAAGGACCTACCTATGGGACCAATTCTAGTGAAATGCAACGAGGTTCGCCTGAACATTGGTAATGTCATGTAATGTTGTGTCGAAAGACGACTTCGCATGTCGCTGCAGGTGCGAGTATGTTAGTGAACGTATAACAAACAAACAAATCAATGCAATAATGTGATATAGCTTCAGCAATTCGCCCTCACCAAGCCACTGGTATCGATATTTTAATGTTACACTTTTCACTTTTCCTAGCGCTGATTTTATCAAAGTCATGTGACGTACTTCCGTTCATGATAACCACCACCGCAATGTTGGCTGTTCTTGGATATCAGTTGCTTTCTGCGTTGACCGGCATATGATTACCAGCGCTGTAAAGCAGTTGGATGACGAAATCTGCCGGGAATGCAGGCGCCGACGGACCTCGGTAGGCGAGTCATCCCTTTGTGAATATGTACCGGTTTGCTACTGATTGGCGTAGTTCGTACGATCGGCTCCGCCACATCCTGCTGAGCCGGAGAAGGGGGCCGACCGTCCTCGTTTCGCCATCGCCTCTCCTTCAGCTATCGAAATGTTCATCTGCATACACCATCCATACTCCAGCTGTATCGCGGTAGCGAGTCGCAGTCATGAGATTCGCTTTATTAGCTTTGATTCATAACCGACTCTGGGTTTTCACTGTTAGCGGATGTTTCGGCGCAGGTTGTCAGCTGTTCAGGGGACAGTTCGAGAAATGGTGGTTGTGAAATCAAAATAGGAATAGCGATTGGCTGGCGTTCATTTGAGCTTCACCATGGTATGCATCACGCCTGATGGAATTAGCTCCTGACAATGGTGTGTCTCGTCGATAAGTCCATCCAATAATGATGGTCAATAATGCAGCCAAGGACCCTCTACGATCTACGTGGACATCGTTGATCTCCTTTCAAGCATCAGCATTGGTCTAAATCATCCACCGACTCGAGCCACCAAGCAGCCACAGTTGGATAACTGTAACTGCCGAAATGCAATGGGTAAAGACAATACAATCTCTCCGGCCCTGCTGCTGAAGAGACACCGGTCGGTGGTCCCCGCTCCCTGGCGGCGGCTGCTGGCAGCTCTCCGTCTGCGCACCTTCCCTCTACAGTCTACATCTCACCTCCGCAGCAGGCGCCGTCACCTGGCGCCCTCTGGGTCCGGATGGTGCTACGGAGGTGCGGGACTGGCATATGGATGCCCGCAACGGCAGTGAAGCAGGGGAGAGGGAATTAAACTAAGATCACTAAGGGTATTGAAGTTTTTCGTCAAAGCTAGATAATCGTGAAACCATCAAAATCAAAATGACCTGCCAAATCGAATGATATTGCTAAATTGAATGAGTGGTCAACTATTATTGATGATCTGTGGGCAAATCGCATCTGTGGTCAACTCTTTGTGGACCTCTCCCAAACAAAAAGTAGATACTGTATTCAACGTGACTGATCATGGCGATCATGATGGCGCCTAATCGTGGCGCTGCGACCACTTGTTGCAAAAAAAATATACCAAAATCGAGCCCGTATTTTCAGGCATTTGACCCGAGCTCAGAGGTCACCGGTTGACCTTAAATTTGGGTACCAGTCGCTGCGTCTTGTAGCGGCGCACACGCACCTTTTACCGCAAGGCTCTTGCGGTATTAATTACACTTAATTGGGGATGAAACGGCGAGGGGTGCTCCATCATGTGCAACACTGATAGTTCCGGCGAGAGTTAAAAGGTTCCTCTCGGATAAGACGGATTCAAAGATGATTTTTTTTTGCCGTTTCAGTTTGCTTACTGATATATTTCAAGTTGTGTGAAAAAGTTTGTGTTCAAAACAAAGAAGAAACGTCCGACAAGTTTGGATGCACTTACCTAAGCATTGCATTGTATACAACTGCAACGTTTTACCTAGATTAAATGCGTTTGCATAAACACTAGTTAGGGCTGCATCAGACATGTATGGTGTCAAGGTGGATGGTGAATGTGTCCCTTCCTAGTTTTTCGTCTCTAAAAAAAAAAAAAATCATAGCCTCTCCACAGCACGCCAATCTTGTGAAAAGGATGAGCGAATCCAGTCAAAAAGCAATGGCCAGCGACGGTTGCTGAAACACCGATCTTCCTAAGTATTTCCATTTATTACACACCTTCTATTGATACAATGAAACAGCATTAACCTTCTAGGCGGTGGGGGCATTTTTTGCCCCCCCCCCCTAGTTTTTTCAATATATCTCGAGAATCGCTGCGCCGATCGTCACCAAACTTTCAGTACCCTCCCGGGAGCAGCTAGCGCACATGGTGACCAAAAATGTTTCCAAAGGCTATGATTGGTTGGCCGCTAATGACGTCAGAGTGACGTCATTTTTGCCATTTTCGACCCAAAAAAAGGTTTCGCGGGAAGAGCTGTCAGGCCTACAGCTTTAGAGATACAGAAAAATGTTTCGGACATAAAAGGTGTAAAATCAAAAGGGCTACAAAACTGCTATTTCGGTTTTTCGAGTTTTTTGGATTTTGACCCCCAAAAATCAAAAAATAGATTTTTTGAATATAACATGCCAAAAAATCCAAAAAGTTTTTTGAGTTCCGAAAAACCGGAATAAATATATGATAGTCCCTACCGCTTCTATCTACATACCAAATTTGAGATCGATACCTCTTTTTTTGGCCAAGTTATAGCGAAGCAACTGTTCAAAATTGATGACGTCAAATTTTCAAACTCAATTTTTAGCAATTCTAGACCTCGTAGCGCAAACCAAAGACCACCATTAGACTCCCCGTGACGAGCTGCATCGAATCGATACCCATTTTATGCAAAAATATCAACTTTGAAATTTGACCTTTTTTTACCTGACATTGACCTGACCTCCACCAGAAAGTGACCTAAACCGTACCTGATGGTCTTATAACCAACACCATTGAGTTGGAAATGAAAAACTGGCCATAAAACATGCATCGCATAACCTTAGTAAAGTTGGGCTCATGTGGTGACCCTTGGTGACCTTTGGTGACCTGACCTGTGACCTGACCTGGTATGACCAGTGACCTCTAATAGCAACATATGTACTAGACAACTGACGCCTTATCGCTGATTTTCGACAAAATGCGTTTTACTCGGTGTTATAGCGCTTTCCCTAGAAGCCCCGTGAACGGTGAAACATTTTATCTTTGACCTGACCTGTGACGTCATCGGTGACCCCGAGGTCAATGAAATTTGGTTTCCATTGACAAATTTGACAGGGCTATCGAACGCCGTTTGAATTTTCCGGATCCGTCCAGTAGTTTCGGAGATACGGGGGGGGGGCAAAAAATGTCCCCCCCCCCGCACCGCGCGGAAGGTGGCTGGTAGGCCCACCGCCTGCCGGGTTAACCCGCGCCCCGCTGGGGGGGGGGGGGGCAGAATCTGCCCCCCCCTCCCGTTTTTCGCCAATAACTTCTAAATGTTACGGCCGGTGTTATTGGCGGTGACCATCGTCGAGAGAAGAGGCACACCGGGGGAGGAAGTTACCTACCGGATACAGGACGTCCGCGGCAAGACACGCGTCGTGCACCACAACGACCTCAAGGAGTTCATCCCTCGTCGGACCGACTTGCGGCCAGTTCAGGATCCGAGTGGTCCAAATGGACGTAGTGAGGCCGTGGGGGTGGATCCCGTGAGCGACTGTGGTAACGAGCATGGCGTTCTGCTCGAGGTGCCGCTAATGCACTTACTCGGGAGAGCTGGCCCATCTGGTGATGTGGGCGTCGCTCAGAGGGGAATGTTGCCGCCAATGTCATACGTGACCAGATCAGGCCGAGTGTCGCGACCACCTGAAAGGTTCCAGGCGGGACTATGAGTGTGGTGGAGGTGGTGAAGGCTGTGATTGTGTATATAGTTGTAATGTAAATAGCGTGTCGTAAGTGTCGCATTGTTCAATGTATGATTGTTTCCGTGAGGGGGGAGGGGTGTTACGGGCGGCTGTGACCGCCCGTTGTGGCATGCCTGGCGCCGCCCGTGGCGCCTCCCCGGCTGGCCGCGCCCGGCGCCGCCCCTGCCGCGTGGCCCTCGGGCGGGGTCGAGGGCTGGCGCTGGCTGGGCGGTCGGCGGCCCGAGAGAGGCAGGGAGACCGTGGTTACGAGCGGTTGGCTCTGTGGTTCTTGTTTGGGCCTCTGCCGATAATACAGTAAAGCATCGAGTCTGAGTGTGTTCAGCTCCCGCAACATAAACGCGTTACGCCAGCGACGCCAAACTTTCAGTACCTTATCATACATCAATTTGACACGTTGCCTGAAAATTTAAGCGAAATCCGTCGGAAAATTTTTGAGAAATTGACGTTTTAGTGACGTCATGTTCGCCATTTTCGCCTCAAAAACGGCAAAATTTCAAACGCCTCTAACATCTTCATTTTTGAAAGAATCAAGACGTAACAAAAAAGGTTATACGTGATTCTACTTTCTCTATCAAATGGCTATCTCGGTTTTTTGAAAATTTTGGATTTTGGCCCAAATTTTTTTCAAAAAACTGACTTTTTTGGGAAAATAATTATAAAATCCAAAATTTTGAGTGTATCGAAAAACCGGAATATATGTCAGAGAAGTGGTCTATGTGCACCTACATACCAATTTTTAGAAGAATCGGTTCAAAAATGTGGGAGTTATTCAAAATTTTATGACGTCACGACATACAAAAATTTTGAAAAATGATTTTTTGGAAGTTCTAGACCTCGTACGGAAACAAAAATAGCACCATTCGATTCGCCGTGAAAAACTGCATCAGATAGACCCCTTTTTAGGCCTTAAAAACCAACTTCAAAATTTGACCTCACTTGACCTGACCTTGACCTGACCTCGACTTCAAATTCATCCAGAGGTGGTCCATATCACTTATTGAGTGTGCCTATTGAATTCTATGAGTAAAATGACCCATAAAACATGTGTCGCACATGTCCTTTTCTATATTTTGTTTTTGGTGACCTGACCTGACCTGACCTGACCTTGACCTTGACCTTTGAATGACATTGTATGCAACGAATATTGTCTTGGTAGTCTAAGGACACGTTTTGGGCAATCAGGCTCAGTCCATTCTTCGGCAACTACGGTGCAAGGCCGATACTGTAGAAACTTGCATTTTGTACCCTTGACCTGACCTTGACCTGACCTCTGACCTACTTAAGCAAAAAATTTTGGGCTCTTAAGATCCGTCTTGTTGAGAGCTTTCGATTGCCGTTTTCCCCGTCTTTCTACGACCATCGGTTCGGAAGTTAGACAGGGGGGGGGGGCAGAATCTGCCCCCCCCCCAGTAGGGCGCGTATGGCTGAATAGCCTAGCGGGGCGCGGGTTAATTGACATATCCCGTGTCCTATCACCCTGCGCTGCTACGGATAAACCACAAACCGCACTCTCCCCACTCGGGGTCGTCTCAGGCAGGACACCGACCCCAGTGTGCCCCCTGCACCCTTCAGGTCGCTTATGTCGCAACCCTCTCTAATATGACACGTAGAGCCGACAGTGAGTGGAGCGCGAAAACGTCTGATCTAAGCCGACTGGCCGCTCGCTACGCACCATCTCTGAGTCATTTGGGACGGAGGTGGAAATACCAACACCGAGTGGGTCGGAATGCATATTGATCAGCTGTGAGTTTCCTGCAAACGCTGCTTTCTGCAGCTGTGATCAGCATTTGAGACGCGTTTGAGGCTTCTCGCTTGGAGTCATCGTTCTCCAATTGAAGCGAAACGGAAAGAACAGGCAATCAGTCAATTTAGGGTAATATTTTTCTGATTAAATGATGTATGATTATGCTTTTTAGTAGTGTATAATGTATGTACCTATCTGGTGCGGGCCTATGACCAAGACATTTTTTGACCCTCCCTCTTGACGAATTTAATCGATAGACTCTGAATGCTTGGAGATAAGAGAGCAAAACTATTAACCCGCGCATGACTGGGGTATTTTCCATAACGCGAGTGACTGGGGGGGGGGGCTCTCCAGAGCCCCCCCCCTCCTATCTCCGAAACTACTGGGCCGATCGTGAAAATTCGAACGGCGTCTGATAGCCCTGGAAAAACTGTCGAGCGAAACCTATTTTCATTGACCTCGAGGCTACTGATGACGTCACAGGTCAGGTCAAAGTAAAATTATCGACATTTTGGCTAGTTCACAATTTAGGCTCTGACCGCCGGACCGCCGGTCCGATCAGGCTCATTTTTGGTTTACGCATTCCTTGACGGATGCCTTAGATACCCTGAGGGTACCGAACTTTTACTTCGAATTTTTAAGGTCAAGGCCAGGTCATCCTATGTCACGAAAATTGTATACCATGTATCGGTCACGTGACGCATGTTTTATGGTCCATTTTACTCGTAGATTTCGAAAATAGTGTCGTCTGTGTCATTTGAGGTCATTGTCAGCTGAATTTACCGGAGGTCAGGTCACTTTCAGGTCAGAAAAGGTCAAATTTTGAACATGAAATTTTTCAACAACAAAGGTGCCTATCAGATGCAGTTTGAGTTCAGGAACACGCTGGTGCCATTTATATTGCTGTACGACGTCATAAACGTACTAAAAAATGAATTTGAAAAAAAAACATAAAATTGTAAAAATTTTGACAATAATACGAATAACTTGGCTATTTTTGAAGACATTGGTCTAAAACTTGCAAAGGTAGTTCATCAGTGTGTGTTCTATCACATGTATTCCGGTTTTTGCGAAAAGTCAATTTTTTTAAAAAAATCAAAAAATATATTTTTTGTAATTGTAAATACATATTTTAAAAAAAATCGAAAATTCGAGATAGCAGTTTGATAGCTACGTGTATTTGTAGTCCACTCATGCAAAGAAAATGGATCTAACTTTAAAACTGAGCTCTTGAGAGTGTTTGCCGTAATTCAGTATTTTGCATGAAAATCGGCCGACATGACGTCACTCTGACGTCATTTCCGGCCAAACTGTGGTAGCTAGAAAGTTGAAATTTTGACACAACGTGTCAAATTGATGCCTCTGAGGGTACCGCAAGTTTCGTGTTGATCCGTCAAACGGTTTAGAAAATATTGCTGAAAAACGGGAGGGGGCCCTGTAGAGCCCCCCCCCCCCCCAGTCATGCGCGGGTTAATAACTTTCTTCCATGCGTTCACGTCTTTTAAAGTGGAAACGAATTTAACTCGTTGTGATGTCAATAACCACATTTCAATGCCCATTTTTATAAATTTAGTCCGAACCTTTCGAATGGAAGGATTCACAAGGACAGAACTCCCGCTAAGCGTAGCTTGTGTCGTTGACCCTGCCCTCTACCCTCCGATCACGTAATTACGGTTCTATGGCAGAATTTTAAGTCGAAAGTTAAACGTGAGCACACAGCCGCGCACGGCCGGTCCCCTCACTGACTTCGTTTGGCTACGGCCTGCCACCTACCGCAGCCATACCTGTCAGGAGGCCCATAAACGTCAAGCGCCCGTCGCGCTTCGAACCCGGACTGTTGTAACCGGGAACGCGTGCTCTCACCACGCGGAGTCCAACGCTCTACCGACTGAGCTACGGGACCAGCAAATATAACGCTAGCTTTTTCGCAGTCGTAAAGCTTAACACGCGCCCCGGTGGGCCGAACGCGATCTGCTGGGAGGGGGATTCTGCCCCCCCCGTCTAACTTTCGAACGAATGGTGGTAGAATGACGGGGCAAACGGCACTAGAAAGCTCGCAATAAGACGAGTTTTGTAGCACCATGTTTATATCTTAGTCGGGTTAGGTCAAGGTCAGGTCAAGGGCAAAACTTCGAGCTGCTACATCACTGGCTTTGGAGCCCAGCTGGCGAAGAATGGACTAAGATCGATCACCCATAACGCGTTCTTAGATTGTCTAGACAAGAAACATCCCAAACAATGTCATTTAACCCGCGCACTGACGGGGGTCTGCGCCAACTTAGAACCGACGGGGGGGGGCGGTCAACCAGCCGCCCCCTGAGATCTCGAGAACGAAGTGCAAGATAGAGACAAGCAGTAAACGGCATGGGGTACGCACGGACAAGGTCTACAATTTTTACGCAGGTCATTTTCAGGTCACGTCAACGATGACGTCACAGGGGTTAAAAAGTCAAAATGGCGGCGCTAGATGTAGGAGAGTTTTTTTTTTCTCGAATAACTTTCGAAGTAGCCAAGCTAGGAATAAACTAATGGCACCAACGTGATTCTCTCGTCAATCCGCATCGAATCATACATAAATCATACGCATCGAATGTATATGTGTTGACTTCGAAAGGTCCAAGTCAAAGGTTGACATCAGGTCACGTGACCTCAAGGTCATCATGGATATCAATCGATGCGTCTTGACGAGCTGAATACGATGCGACCATCCGCGCGGCTGTATCTTGTTCCTGTGAGGAGTTATTAGCAAAAAAAACTTTGGTGACCTTCGATGACGTCACATGACCTTACAGTTGCCCAAGAGCAAAAAAGGCCTCAAAAGGTAAACAAGGTTGATCGTATATTAAGTCATTCTTGGTATATTGGGCCATTCCGACACGTTTTAGTGAGAAAAAAACACGGAGTTGATGTTTCCCCCATTGACTTATAATGGAGAGGTCAAGAAATTGACCTGACCTTAGGTCATCGATATCAAAATTCCGCGATAAACAAATTGTATGTACCTATTAATGACCTCATAACATCCTGCGACTTTCAAAAGCCTCCGTCATCTACTGTAGCTCTGACACGGTGACAAAGTTGCAAAGAAGTTATTTGAGGTTAGGTCATTTGAAGTGACCTGGTGACCTGAGGTAGGAGGTTCATACTTGCATACCGTGTGTAAAATTGATACCTGGGAAAGTAACGGCAAATTTCGCGGCGCTACGCGCCGCGGTTTTTGCGCTAGGTATTGAAGAAAACCCTCAAGGGGGGGGGGGCGGTCAACCGCCCCCCACCCGTTGGTGCGCGGGTTAAAGGTCAAGGTCAGATCACCATTGGCGAACTACCTATTGAAAAGGTTATGTACGACACATGTTTTATGGGTCATTTTACTCATATGATTCAGTGGGCATCCACAATTAGTGATATGGACCATATTCGGATGAATTTCAGGTTGAGGTCAAATCAGGGTCAGGTCAATCAAGGTCAAATCGTGAAGCTAGCTTTGTTTGCGGTTTTACGGATATACTCAAATTTGGGAACATTATGATTATTTTTGTTGTAAAAAATCGGTTTCCCAAACATTTTTGAATAAAAACGAAGAATCGGAAAACCCAGATAACCACTTGTAGGACTTCATATTTGAGAATTATGTGTGCTATTACTTGGTTGAAATCGATGCCTTTATTTCAAAACTTCATGCCAATGCCGCCCAATCAGCCGGAGATGTGTGATGCTTTTGAGCTTCAATGACATAAATGCACCAATAAGGCGATGATGACCGCGACCTTTCACTTTGCTCTCTATTTGTTTTTGTGCTGTTTTTTATGTGTGTTTAAGTGTTTCTGGGGTGAGTTGTTCCGACGCAAAGTAGGCAGAGAGCGTTGGGGTAAAAACAGTTTCAAACACTTGTCACGCCGTTAATGCAGTTGCCAGCGCATCGTTACTCGGCATGCTACCGTCATTCTCACCCGGCACTGCGAATGGTAGGTAAGTGCTAAGTGTGCAATACTTTGAGATGTGTGCAATACATCGAGCTGTCATTGTATTGACATATTTTCCATGTGCTGTAACACTAATTGAATATGTTGTTTTGTGTGCTTTCTGGGTCAACTTCGCCTTATAAGATTTATTAAGCTGGACGTCTGATATTGTTCTTGATTATGGCTGATTGTAAGGGTACCGTGCCAGTTAATCACTTGGAACTGCCAGGTTCTTGTCAAGTAAACTAATGAGGCTAATATTTATTAGCTACCTGCCTGATTTTCCGAGAATATTATAAAAAGACAACTTTGCATGGTTTTGTTAGTCATAATTTTTCACGTCAGCTCTTAGTGACTAAGTATCTCGGCCCAACATTCAATTCATATTTCTGCAGTCACCACGTTGATGAATGTTGACATCGTCATTGTCCACCTCCCTTTTGTGGCTCATCAGGTGTGCCACATCCGACTGAAAGCGTCGACATGAAACACTCAATGGCCCTCTCAGTCCCGGGGGTCCTGACTGCACTACTATGGGCTCTTTGTGGTCAGTGGAAGGTGGAAGCCGACAGGAACCCTGCTCTTCAACTGGACAGGCTGGGGACGGTCTCTTCCCCTCAGCTGTTGGGGATGGGGACGGTCTCTGCTCCCCACCCAAATCATTGTACGCCTTACTGCCCAGCCGTCGCTCAGTCAGCTGCGGTAGAGCGCTACCTTCTCCACAAAGTCCGCCGCTGGGAGAAGGACCACGCCACGTTCCGAAGTCGCCAGGCGCTGGCTGATAGCTTCATAGACGTCACACTTTGCCAGTTACGTGACCTCTCACCTCTTTTAGTCAATACGTCCATGCTGAGGCTGGGAAGCGCCTATGAGGGGACCTACATCAGCCAGTCTGCTGACTTCGATGCCTTCCTGGAACTGGACGACTCGCTACTGGAGGGGTTCCAGTTAGAGCGTCACGAGGACGGCCACGTAGCGGCCCATCTGCTCCCAAACGTGTCACATGGGATGCTGTCGGAAGAGCTCCAGCAGCTCCTCACTGAAGATGGCTACCTGGATGCGCGCCGTGTCAAACGCTGGACACTGGACGGTCTGGCGCGGGCTGTGGAGCACGCAGCTGAAGAATTCCCAGAGCTGAGGGTAGCTGTGACAGAGCGGCAGAACGTGGTGGGTGCACAGCTGCGTTCGGAGGACGCGGTGGTCAGGGTGGATTTCTCAGCAATGATACGCACTCCGCTTGGTTGGCGCGCGCTGCGGCGGGAGGCACTCCGACCGTGTGGTGTAGAGCTGCGTCCTCGGGACCGGCCGGCACGCTGGCATCTGTTCAGCCGGCAGGACCTGAAGTCACCTCCTCCGACCGACGGCTCGGCGCGCTTGTTTGCGCCCGACCCGCTGGCGGTGGAGCAGGAGGTGCTGCAGCGCCTGCCGGCAGTCCGGCGGGCCACCCGACTGCTGAAGATGGTCGCCGCCGCGCGTCGCTGGGACATCAGGTTCTCGCTTCAGTCAGTGGTCCTCAAACGGGCGGCTCTGAAGGCATTTGCCGCCCTCTGTGACCAGGTTAGTTGTGTGAACTCAGAACTGCCGCTAGCGGCAAATGTCGCTGGTGACATTTCACACAGCGCTAGCGGCTAGCTGAACTGGGCACACTCAGCAAAATGGTTAAGGTCAGCATGCATATTACTTAACGTTTTATTGAGCTCATTAGTAATTTGTTAATTTGCATGCGGTATTTCGGCATGACTAAGAACCACGGGCCTCTCAAATAGCATGTGTCCTCTTTAGGAACATGTGCATTGTGCGCATTCTTACGTGTGACCTGAATATCATCAACGGCTCTCTAAACTTGCATCCTTGAGCGATCAAAATGATAGTTAATGTCTTCTCCCGTGAAACAAAAAACGTATGTCCTACGAACAGTTACTCTCGTATTAGGTCAAAAATACCAGGAGCCTCAAAAGTTGTTAAATTTGATAAATATTTGCCTTCTTGCCCACCAACAATATTTGGATCACCATTCTTCAGAAGCAGCTTCTGCAAAGCTGTGGCAACACCATCACTTAACCCTCGCCCCGTTGGGGGGGGGGGCAATTTGGCCACCTGTAGTTTTTCCTGAATAGCAAGAAAACGCCGCCAAATTTTCAGTACCTTCCTGGGCATCAATTTTACACCTTCATACAAAATTTCAAGTCTTAGATCACCTTAGGTCAGGAGTTATTGAGGTCAAACTGAGGTCATGTTCGAGCAAAAATGAGCAAAAACATGAAATCTTGAAATGCTCACAAAACCTACAGTTACCAAGCAATTTCAAAGTTCTTTATATGGTCATGTAGAGAAACAACGGCACTACCAAACTGCTATCTCGGATTTTCAAAACTTGGGGATTTCTACCAAAAATTAAAAAGGTTAATTTTTTAGCAAAGCGCAAAAAAAATCCCAAAAGTTTTTCGAATTAAAAGAAAACCGAATATGTGATAGTGCCTGCGCTGTTCTATCTACATACCAAATTTTAGATCGATACCTCCTTTTTTGGCCAAGTTATAGCGAAAAAAACTGTTCAAAATTGATCACGTCAAATTTTTAACTCTTTTTTTTGCAATTCTAGACCATGTAGCGTTAAACAGAGACCACCATTGAACTCTCCGTGACGAGCTGCATCGAATTGATACCCGTTTAAGCAAAAATATCAAATTTGAAAGTTGACTTAATTTGACCTGAACTTGACCTGACCTTCACCAGAACATAATGTTAACTGGCCCCAAAGGCTGCCTGACCCACATAATCGCATTTGGCATACAAAATGGACCATAAAACATGCATCACATGATATTTTCATATTGTGACCCTCAGTAACCTGACCTCTGTGAACTGACCTGTCACCTGGCATCAGTGACCTCAAATAGCAGAATATGTGTTTGACGAATCGATAACTTTCTATCGATCTATCGATCTCTATCGATAATTTTCAATGAAATACATTTTACTCGATTTTACAACGCATTTCTTGAAATGCCTGTAAACGGTGAAAATTCGACATTTGACCTGACCTGTGACGTCATCGGTTTGACCTAGGTCAATGAAATTAGGTCGCAAGGTAATTCCCTGTTGGGGCTATCCAACACAGTTTGCTGCTTGTCGCTATGTTGCGTGGTTCTCCTCGAGATCTTAGGGGAGGGCCAAATTGCCCCCCCCCCCTCCCAACAGGTCGCGTTGCTCGGCAGACCCCAATGGGGCGCGGGTCAACTGGTATATTCATTGGATAACATGTATCTATTTCTCCTAGTTGAGTGAGACCCTCAGCCCCGTACAGATGATGTTTTGTCCTCGCTTCCATCGTATAGTTTGTCAATCCCGACCGATGTTTCTGTGTCCGCAGCGTCGGTCCGCACCGACTCTGCTGTCCCTTGTCGTCTCATCGCTGGAGATCCTCCAGCGGTCCGTCCAGCGAGGGATGTTCAGCTGCTTCTGGATCGAAACTCCACTCAACAGACTTCTGGAAGGCCTCGCCGAAGATCAATCGAAGAAACTGCAGCTAGCAGCGGAGCTCAATGAATTGGCTCAGATATTCTCTGCTGCCAGGGTCGAAGACATTCGATTGCTGTTTCAGATGACATGTCAAAATAGTCCCTTTTGGAACCATATATAGAAGCACTTTTGATTAATTATTTGGTGTGTAATTGATTGTTTATGCTCTGATTTATACCTGTACAGCTCGCTGTATACGTGCGCTTTTGTGATTTTTTAACCTTCGAGCGATATCATCTGTGATCATTTCTACACAGGTCGGTAAGCTCAAAAATGATGTTCATTTTCCCATAGACCAAGAATCACTGACGGTCATCGAAATGAAACAAAGGCTGTCGGAATTATGAGACTTTCAAATGAGCATAATTTTATACCGGAGAGGATCTGTGGAACCATTTTCTTTTCCCACCATTTCGTAAGAAATCCGTTGCGAATATGAAGCCAACGCCACACGCATAGCTTCGGCTCTTCGTCTGGGGAAATTGACGCTTCTGGATATGCTGTTTGGGTTTCGGGAACAGATGATTGTCACTTGAAACCTGCTTGAAACTAGACTGGGCTGAATGGGGGTCTACGGCCCACATTCCGGCAGCTTCTTGGTCGTTTTATGTGTGCCTGCGCGGCATGGGTTTTATGACATAATGAAGATTGAAGAATTAATTTGGTGTCGTATAGTGTGCCCGAACGAACATTGCTGATGTCGATGCTCCTCCTATAATAAACCTGCTTTATTGTGGTGTAACTATTAACCGATCTGCCCAATAGAAATATTCACGGCCTGAGTTAACCTTGTCGATGCACCCCGCTTTTCTGCGCCATTAGAACTAGCGAGAGAAGCAGAGTCTTTCGTAAAATGGCAGGAATGTCTGAGTATGAGCGGCCGGCCACTGATATTCTTTCTTTTTCTTTTCTTTTTTTGCTATTTTACGAAGACTTCGCCTCGCTCGCTCACTCGTAACCAGATATACAGGTGTCGTGTTTCTTGTTTTTATATGCGTCGTATTATTTAACCCTCGCCCTGGCAGGGGGGGGGGGGTCGATGCGACCCCCCCCTAAGGTTTTTCGAAGATAGCGTAAAAACGGCGGCGCACAGCGCCGCCAAATTTGGCACAGCCTATGGGGCAACCTTTTTACATATGACCTGAAAATTTCAGGTCCGGGTGACCTTGGGTCAGGTCACCAGGTCAGAAAAACCGGTACAAGGTCATGGTCAAATTTCAATTTTCTTTTTGCACCTGTCCAACTCACAGTTTTGGACTGATTTCCTTCAAACTTTCAGGATGTGCTAAGTTCACCGAGTTGTATAACATATAGTTCGGGTTTTTGAGGTCACTGACCTGAGGTCAGTTAGAGGTCATTACGTCGTAATGTTAAGCCTATGGGAAAATACTAAATTCGGAAAATACTGGAGATATCCGCTTCGTTCTATCACTTTTGTGCTTTGAAACCACAGTACTTAACAGCAGGTCACTTGGTGCTGCTTTGTTTGGTGTACCTATCCATGGGTCAGGTCAAATGAGGTCAACTGAGGTCAAATGACGTTTTTGCCAATAACTTGGCACATAATGACGCTAGAGCTTAAAAAATGGTATCATTGCGTTCCTAGTGATCAGCCGAATCGATTGATATGCGATATGATGCAATTTGGTTAACTTGAACTTAATTTATTAATTTAAGTTCACTTAAACTTTAAGAAAAACTTTAAGTACACTTAAGCAGGCTAAAAAGTATATCATTCGACGCGCCTTGACGTGCTGAGTTCACTGGTGCTTTTCTTTTTGCGCTATCTTAATTAGATCAAAAGTTATAAGCGAAAAACTTTTGACCTGTTTTTAGCGAAATTTTTACATTTATACCCCCCAAAACCCCCCTAAATATTGACCTAGAGCAACCAAATTTGCACAGGAGCGAGAACTCCAGGGGGCCCACCTACCTACCAAATTTGGTGTTTCTAGGTGCCATAGGAGCCAATCACGAGGGGGGGTCGCATCGACCCCCCCCCCCCTGCCAGGCCGTGTTATGAAAAATGCCCTGCCAGGGCGAGGGTTAAAGCGTATTTTGAATGGTCAGATCTAAGAATTGACTTTCAATCAACGACATCATTGGAAACATGGGAATCGTGAGGCATCATTTATGCCGGGGTAAGATACACAATATCAGTTCAAATGAGGCATCCTATGATTCTGACAAAGAGGGAAGAGTTACAACATTTCCCAACCCCCAGCCCATTCCATCCCCTCTTCCGCCACGGCGTGGGTCAACCAAAAGACGTAACTAAATGACATGTAGGCATGCTGGCTTATGCATTGAGTTTTCTTCGAATTAGTACTAAAATACGACATTACAGACAATCGCGATGAGCAACAATAGCATTGCCATATTTACATAAGCTGACATGTTCATTGCTCATCCTATTCATTGACAGATGAAGTCCCATAATTTCATCAAACTTCTTCCATTGAACACTGGCTTATATTAGGTAGGTGACTCCTTGGACTTCCGGGTTACTTTGCGGCGCCGGTCACTGCTGCGCCAGTGTTCGCCCCGGTCGCGGCGAACCTGGTCGCCGGTGCCCCCGTGACGCAGTCGGTCGACCCCTCCGGTGACGCGTACGGCGTACGGCACCCCTCCTGTGACGCGTACGTACGGCACCCCTCTACCGGTGGTGCCGCCGGCACCGGACGTCTCTCGGTGCGACCAAACCCGTTCCGGACGCTCCTCGGCGAGGTTGGTGTCGAGCGGCGGCCTTACTTATTGCGGCCGGTCGGTGATCGCCGCCTCAGCTCCTGTCCTGGCCGGGAGTGCGGCTGGACGCAGTGCCCTCTCTCCCTCCTCCCTCCTCCCTCTCTGTCCTCTGTCTGCTGCGGCGCTGCTCTCCCCAGTGGGAGTTAGCTGATCACCTTCCTGTCTGTCCGTCGGTCTGTCCGATTGACAGACCGCGCGCACATCGCTGTGTGTTCGATATCTCGGCTGTCGTGTTCGACGTTTGTTGTGAGCTGTCGGATTTGTGTGCGCCAACCAAGCGGACATCATGCTGCTGATAGCTGGAACGTTGCTTCTGGTGACAGCTCAGGTAAGTACGATTGACTGATAGGTATGCTTTTTTACTGTCGAGAAGATAACGCTCGAATGGCTTACGGCACTCTCCAAATATCCCAAACAGTTACCCGTCTGACAATGTATAGGCTTACGAATATTGCTATCCAAAACTAAATACAATGGAGCTTTTAGAATGGTACTCTCAAGAAAATTAACAATTAATTCCCATATTAAATTATGGGAGAATTATTGCTAAATGCTTACAAGATGATAAGGCAGATCTAGAAGATCGGCATTCCAATCTGTTCATTCGATGTTGTTTGTGATCTAGTTTTCACGAAACTTGTGTAGCGACACATGAAGAGTATTTGCTATCTTTCCATGTCACGGCTTGTTCAATGTCATAATCTGCTACTGGACTCCCGTTTTGTGCTTCATGTTGGAACTTACCATCGGCTAGTCACATGCAGCAGATCAGAACTATACCGTTATAATATGTGCAGATAATAGTGCATGGCGTCTTTGATTAGCTTCAAAGGAACCGCACGATGGGAAAACGGAAGTGGGTGCATGAGGCAATCACAACATTGCTAGAGGAGCGCATGCAGTTCTGATAGTTTTGTCCTTTAATAGCTGATTAAGGAATGGTTGTTTTTTGAATATATGTTTTAGATGAAACCGGAATTTCATTTTTCATTATCGTCATAATTGCCTTATGATGTCAATTTCTACATTTTACGAGTTTTTTGTGACTTATTGCTTGGAAAGTATATATTTTTGTGCCCGTCATTTTTGCACGCTTCTTCACTTATTCTAAAGAATCTAACAATAGAACCGATGGATCGTTTATCCCCACCCGTCCTTGCAAACATTCAGCGTTCAACCTTGCGTGCTAAAGAGAATTGTGACTGACAGCTTTGATTGGCGTGGCGTTAACAGTTAATGTGATCAACAGTGAGTTCTGAGAAGATGTTTACCGGCCGCCAAAGGATTGGATACGACCTAGAAGATTGCGTGCTCATTAAGACTCTTAATTATCAAAAGAGAGAAATCAGTTCCAGCTCAGTCAGTGCCTGACTACTGCTCCCACAGATATTATTCTGGAAGTAGTGCACACCGTACGAAAGGGATTTATTTTGTGACGGAGAGATACCCGTGCTTACATAACTTCGGCGCGTTGTCCGGTTTCTATGCAAGTTGTCCGCTCCAGTATTTAACTCAGAAGCATCAGGCATTTTGGAAATCTCGTGAAAATATTAGGGCACATTCCAGCGGCGATTTCTCGCTGTGTCTGGACCCTGGGGTTTCCAACTTGGGTTTTAAAGTGAAGCGCACCATATAAAGGGGCGATGCTCCACTGCACTTCTTCCCAACCGAGCCAAGGGTCTTAGACCGTTGTCGGTGACACTTGAATGAATGAACAATCGATTTTTTTTTTGTCGTTCTTCGTTGTTGGGGTGGTGGAATATATTGACCTAACCTTTCTGATCACTTATCTTAGGTTAGAGTAGGTTGGCTAGGCTAGAGAAAACAAAGTGAAGCCAGAGATGAAGATTGCTTTCTGTGATTGTCAAAGCCTCCCATCAATTGATTATGTGTGGTAACGGAAAAATGCTGAAGTACGTGAAATTAGTTTTCAGTCTGGACGATACCATAGTGGCTTGACCTTTTAATGTACGAGGTCCATCTTTCCACCATATTGTAAAATTACATACAATAAATGTCGAAAAAGTCGTGCTAAATAATATTTCCACTTATTATGCTTTTTTAATGTCAGCGATGGCAGTGCGTTAGCCCACTGCCACAAGCAAAATGCTGTCAAGTTCTTCTAAGATTGGGAAAGTACTTGCATGCCAGATAAATCATGCATGTATTCTCTGGCGAGAATGCGTAAAACGTATATTTTATCCTGTCTTCTGAGGAAAGTTTTGTGAAGTTCAAAGCCACCATCATCTAGCCATTTACCCAAATTCCAGCAATCCTCTTCCGTGAGATTATAACGGGTCATTGACTGGGGCCCCCTGGGACAAAGGTTTCGTGGTGCAGGTCTCAGATCAGCCTGAGGTCAGTCATTCGGCGGCGGGCTGTCATTTCAGACCTGTCTGCCGGATTTGATGGATTACCTAAGCTATTCGATTAACCTGTCATTTTTACATTTGGTCGCGGTATTTGCATGTCTAATGAGTGCTAATGAGCGTACAAATGTCGACCTGTGTTTGAAGAGTATGTGCACTGTGGTGAATCCATGGATTCCTGAAAATAACAACTAATCCGGAACCGACAACGCAGCTATAAATCAGATGAGGTCCACACATGTCACAAGTCACAACCAACCAGTAATACCTGAGCTTTGCGGCACGCCGTCTCACTAAAAGGCTTATCAAAGTGCAAGACAAAAATTATTCCAACAGCTCACCAAAGGTCAAAGGGTGCATTCGGTACGACGCCTCGATGTTTTGAGGTCATGCACATCTCGCAGCTTAGAGTGGGCTTACTTGATTTCTGATTCAGTCAAGCTATGCTTTCTGAATATTGTGTAGGCTTATACTCGTATTTAAACTTCAGATTCTTACAGTGATTCGCACATTCTGTTGTTGAAGGCTCATCTTTTTATGAAAAAGGTCGATCAAAAACATTGGTTGTCGATCATTGTAGCTTTATGTTTACACTGTAACGTTAGCCTTACCAACAATGTTTTAACAAGATATTGTGTCAAACCAACAATAGCCACTCACGATGCATAGCTACTAATAACATTAATCCTTGCAATGCATATATATTGTCCTCGTCTGATAAACCGACGAGGGTGAATTCACGTAAAAGACTGCATTTGAGTGCAGGATTGAACGATCCGGAGACGTCTGAAATTAAATTCCTCAAGTTGTCATGCTGGATAAGTCGGGAAGATCCAGTAATGCAGTAATGTATGGTCATCCGGATTTCCATTGAACATGGAAACGAACTCAAGTAACTGGCAAGTAGCTGAAGCTGTTCATAACTGTAAAAAGTCCCGGCTACATGTGTTCATGGGCGTAGGAACGGCTGGAGCATTGTGGGTGCATGGGTGCAGAAATCCACAGCCATGGCCGGTGAAGCGGGGGGGGCGGGGAGTAGGGAGCGATACCCGAGCGAAGGCTCGTTACGAGCTTTGAGGGTTTGAGGGTGTAGGTATACGGCCTTGGTTGGTACCATGTCGAAAAGGTACCGACCGGGACCGATAAGTGCATTTGGAAGCAGGAAGCATTAACCCTCGCATGTGTAGGGGGGTCTGATGGACCACCTCTCTCTCTCTCTCTCTCTCTTTTCCCCATGGTTTTTCACAAATAGCTCGCGCAAAAAGCGGCCCATCGCGACGAAACTTTCAGTACCCTCGAGTTGATCAGTTTTACACCTACTCTGAAAATTTCATGAACCTGACCCAAAAGACCTTTGACCTGTGACCTGATTCTCGAGACCATGTTCGGCCGGAATCGCGATTTGGCGTACCTATGTCAGCTCACATCCTATCCGCGCGTTTCCAGTCTTTTTGTCATTGTAGACGTCCAAACATGTGAAATGATGTTCGTCCCATGCATCACGGTCGGTGTGAAGGTCACCTGAAGGTCAGGTCAGGTCATTGACTTTTGATGACCTCGGTTCACTTTTTCGAGTTTTACATGTTTTTAGGGCAGTTTTTCGGGCTGATTACGAATTTAGCATCCATTTGAACGTTTACGAAGTAGTTTTAGTGCCTTCGTAACATGCTACGACGCCGTCAGTGGTAGTTTACACCTACTATGGATAGCCGCTAGGACGCCTAATGGTTGACCTGACCCAATCTGGCCTAAATGCATGAAGAAATCCCCTGTGATCAAAACTAACATGATATTCGTGATCACATAATATTTGTGATCAGCACCCCGAAAAATCCGATAACAGCTTCACTTTACGCAGTTCTAGCAGGTCCCGATTTTCCGACTTTTGGAACGTTGACCTGACCTGGAAGGTCAACCAATGACCTAGGACCTTAAAATTGGGTATCATCGGCTTCCTCTCGTCACGGGCAACACCCTCGTTTTTTTCGCGAAGCTCTAGCTCGATCAGGGGCCGAACGGCAGGGGGTCCAACTGACCCCCTCCCCCTCCCCCTACGCATTAGAAGCTGGAAAACGCCGCACACATGCGAGGGTAGTGTCAATATTGACTACCGCAAAAAGTAAAAATGGCCAGCTTAGCCATTTTCGAAGACATCGGGCTAAAAATTTTGACAGTGGGTCATCGGTTCGGTATGTGTTCAATCACATGCTCCATTTCCCTTTTTTCTTCAGCACAAATGTAAGTTTTGAAGACAATCACAATAGCAAATGCTTCGAAAGATGGATAGTGGGCAACATATCCTGAATTTGCCGTGCTGCATGGGAAGTAGTGTTGATGAGAAAAGGGTTTTTTGGTTCAGATTATTGTGGGTGCAGAATACATTGTCTGCACCCACTGGAGAAATATTGTGGGTGCAGCTGCACCCTTGCACCCATGGTTCCTACGCTTATGCATGTGTTCATACCTTTTACGGCACCCCAGTCTGACCGATATGCATTACAGGTTCTCGATCCAGTTAGACCCATCCTGATCCCGTTCCACTTTCCACCTTGATCGAAATGACTGTTTGGGTCCTGATTTATCCCCCCACACCTGTTTGACTCATGTTGGCCTATTTACGACAATCCCTAACCCTATCTGACCTGTCCCCTAATGAGGACTTTTCCATTCTCCCCCAGTGGGTGGCCGGTAAGGAGCTGAGTATGACGGTCGAGGAGCGTCTCAGCCGGAACGGTGACCGGACACCACAGGAGCTCGTGTCGGAGCCGACCTTCCTCATCAACAATAACGAGCCAGGTGAGAGGAAGAGTGAGAGAGGGAGAGATGGAGAGAGGGAGGGGGAGGGAGAGAGAGAGAGAGGGAGAGAGAGAGGGAGAGACAGACAGACAGACAGACAGACAGACAGACAGACAGACAGACAGACAGACAGACAGACAGAGAGGGAGAGAGAGAGAGAGAGAGAGAGAGAGAGAGAGAGAGAGAGAGAGAGAGGAGAGAGAGAGAGAGAGAGACAGAGAGACAGAGACAGAGAGAGAGAGAGAGAGAGAGAGAGACAGAGAGACAGAGAGAGAGAGAGAGAGAGAGAGAGAGAGAGAGAGAGAGAGAGAGAGAGAGAGAGAGAGAGAGAGAGAGACGTGATAGACAGGGAAGGATGATGGAAGCTGTCGCTGGCTAAACTCGTTATCTAAAGTATTAGTGACTCAAAAATAAATACACGAAGCTCTGACGCAAACCCTTTTACGTGGAAGGAAATCATATTTCCAGGAAATATGACAATATTTTTATGGTCATGATGCATTATGTAATCTCTGATGATTCACTGAAAATCCATCCTCGTTTTTACAGCCGGTTCGTCTGGAAATTATATGCTAAACGACAACGTGCGAATGACTCTCCAATCGCCCGGCTACTTTTCTCCATACCGCGGTCTCATCTGGACATCATGGTCCTTCAGGGTAAGTCCTAATGAGCTGATGAGGACTTTTCAGCGGACAGAATCATCCTCTAATCATTAAAACTCGTAGAATTAATAATATTAGAATTAAAACAAAATCTTGAGAATGCCAATTACGATGATGGGTGTAAATCCATGGTAATCTGGAATATGTTATCTTTTTCACTGTTTTGCATTTCTTTTATTTGATGATGCAGCTTTCCAATGCTCTGGTAGCCTTAGTAATATTTACCACCAGTTTAACAAAAGCTTTATATTGTGCATTGTTATCCACTGCCTCATTTTTCTACTCTGTCCCCCAGTCGTGGAACTCTGTAAGTCCTACACCACAGCTCAGGTAACATCTCTTGCCCCCCCCCCCTTCCCCCAGCCGTGGAACTCTGGCCGCAGCCTGACCCTCAGCTGCGAGGACTTCACCCTGGGGCCGGGCGACTACGTGCAGCTCTCCCACGGCGGCGGCTGTACCCGCTTCTACGGCAGGTCCGGACCGTTCAGACGGCTAACGATGGCCGACCAGCAGGACAAACTGCTGGTGGAGCTGCGCACCAGCGGCCGCGGACGGGGCCGCATGCGCTGCGCCGTGCAGGCGTCCGGCCGCGGCGGCGGCGGCTTTGGAGGATCCAGCGGCGGATTCGGAGGTGGATCCAGTAGTGGAATCGGAGGTGGATCCAGTGGATTCGGAGGTGGATCCAGCACCGGGTTTGGCAGTGTACCCAGCGGATTTGGAAGTGGATCCAGCGGATTCGGTGGCGGACCCAGCAGCGGATTTGGAGGATCCTCGTCTCTTCCTGTGCGCATCAACGACCCAATCTGCGGGAAGAGCAACTACCAGCTGCGTATCGTCGGAGGATCTCCGGCACCGGAAAACTGCTATCCGTGGCTGGTGAGTGGGCCAAGTGTACTGTAAATTAACACCTTCCTAGTATTAACGTGAGAGAAACATGGAAAGAACATTAAATAACGTACATGAGTTGTCTGTTATACTGAGTTAACGAAGGTAATGAAGCACCACATTTTACTTGCACGACTCACTTTTCCTTTCAATCGATCATTATCCTTGATCTATACCCAATGTTTAGTTAATCCCTCTTGCACGTTTTTGGTTTGATTTTGTTCCCCTGGAAATGTCAGAGTGTCTCGTAAAGTGCAGGAGACCTTGACAGCTATCGTATTTTTGGGGTGATATCACCGGTGTCCTAATTCTGGACGAATGTCGAACCATCTCTCTGTGACGCTGACGTGATAAAGTAAGGTGTTTAAAGTAGGAAAAAAGAACCAAGACACTCCATAGCATAAATGTTAACGGTTTTTCGAGGGGCTACACGAACTGATTCAAGGAAATGGACATAGTTCTCTTGTCTTCAAGAGACAAAGGGAAGCAGGGAATGACCCTTAAGTTTCCTTTTTCTGATGATTTATCTCTCCTCAGTTGGGAATGTCGACTTCGAACGGAAACAGTCCCTTCTGTGGGGCGTCAATTATCAACGAGAAGTTCGCTCTGACGGCCGCCCACTGCGTCAAAGGGTAAGACTGAATGACAGGGATCGATATAGGCATGCCTTCTTAGTAGTATTTAAGTAGTATTTCGCAACATATGACCATGAGAGAGTTGTTTTGCTGACACTACCGGGTTCATGAAGAAGCAAATGAGCATCATCAACCTTTTTTTTTGCATTTGATATCTACCGCAAATCTGTCGCATTTGCTTCGCTCGCTTATATGCAGCCATAGTTTTAAAGAAATCGGGACAGACTGCAGAACCAAAGGTCACGGTCGTACACTATCAATAAATGGTCCATGATCATCCTTCCTTCACACCATAAGCCCATTTGCAAGAATGTATACGGGAGATCAAACTTTGCACTTTAATACGATAGACTTTTCGAGGATTACATGTGGTGACAGGAACTCAGTTGCAGTTGCCAAAACTTTTTTGATCAAGGCCACATGCTCGCCAGTCGGCGCCTCTTACCAGAAATGAGATGAACTAATAAGCGTTGCAAATTAATATGATCCCTATTCAAGCGTCACCTACTCTCGTACATTATCGGTATTAACATCCGGCCAGTTAGCAGTATATATGGCATGCGTCCTTATTTAATGTTTCTGTAATTTTCAATACAGGTCATTGGTACACTATTGTTGTAGAAGCCTGTCGATAAATGTCTAGCTGTTTACCACG